>NW_026648370.1:0-101773 GCF_030028045.1 Hippopotamus amphibius kiboko
TAGGGGAGAGCAAGCACCTTGTTTCCTTGGCATAGACTGGCCGGGGCACCCAGAGGCCTGCCCGCAGGGAAGACAGCGCAGGCAGCAAGGGGGTGGTGGGCAGGCAACTCCGAGGCGGCAGGAGTCCCGCTGGCAAGTGGGCTCATGCCTCTTCTATCTATCCTCAGGCCCCAGTGGCCAGGTGCACACAACAGCCTCTGGACCTGCAGCTTCCGAGCAGTGCAAGAGACACACACAGGCAACACCCTGGGGCCTTCTCGAATGAACTGTGTTGCGTCGAGCTCCTGCTGGCTGGCAGTGGCCTAGGCCAGCACAAGCCCTAGGGAGGCCTGGCTGAGCCTGGGCTGGGTCCCGCCCTAGCAGTGCCCAGGGCAAGCCTGGGTCTGCAGGCCAGGGTCCAGGCTCACTCCAGCCTGGGCGTGGAGCAGAGAGCCTGCAGCTGGGACTTCCAGGGGCAATGCTCAGCGCAGTGGCTTTGGCCTTGCAATCCACGTTCCCCCCCTCAGGCCGCCCTGCCTGTCAGACCCACACCCCCTAGAAGTGTGTTCCTGAGGCCGTTGGACAGCTGGGGCAGTGGAGGCTCTCTCAGCCTGGGAGGCCTGCCTAGAACACTGCTCTGTGTCCAAAGAGGGTTCCCTGCACCTCCGGCGCTGGGGAGAGATCTTCTGCACCCAGGAGCCCCTTGGCGCACACAGTGTTTCCCCACGGAGAGCAGTGTGAGCAAGAGCCCCCGCCAGGGAAGCAGGGCCCTCTCCCATGGAAGCCCTCCACGCAGCAGGCTGTCCTGGGCTCAGCTGCCGGCCTTTGTGGCTGGAGAGACTGCAGCTCCTCTGGAGGCTCTGGGTACCAATGTGCACTCCCCTTCGAAGAAACGGGGCTTGTGGGATGAGGCCCTTGCCAAGAATGGCAAGCAGCCTGCTCCTTTCGATGAGACGCACGCGTGGGGAAGAGAGGCTGGGCAGCCGAGAAGGCAGCAAGAGGGGCAGCCAGGGAGGGGATCTGCATGCAGCTTGGAGAGCCCAGATCTCCCGCTTCCCACGAAACGAATGCCGGCTCTTGCCCTCCGGCCCCATTCACAAGTGGGCAGCCAGCTTCAGGATCTGCCCTTTCCCAGCCGTGAAAGCACACACAGGCTGCACCCTGAGCCCTGCCCAGGGGGACCTTTGCTCCCCGGGTGGGCCGAATGACACGACGGTGTGAGGGGAGAGAAGGCCCTGGGAGGCCTTCCTGGAGCTGCCATGGCATAGCAGTGCTCAGGAAAGGCACTCTCCTGGTTGGGGGCTGGGCGCACGCTGGAGTTGCTGCTTGGGGCAGAGCAGTCAGCTAGGAGATCCAGGGCTGAATTCAAAGCAGAGAGGTTTTCGGTGGAGCGATGACACCATCTGCTGGCCGCCAAGCGTGGGAGGGGAAGCCTCGCTCCACAGGAGGTCCTGAGCCACTTGCCAAGCAGGAGGCACCCTGGCTCCCCAGGCGAGAGCGTCCTGCTTAGAACTTCCCTCCGGCAACAGAGTGGGTTGCCAGGGCCTGTGGGCTGGAGGGCGCTCAGAGGCCGCAGGGGAGGCTTTGGGCACCCAGTGCCCTCCCGTGGAAAACGCTTGCAGGCCCGTGCCTCCATGAGCTCCTCCAAGGTTTGGCGTGGGGAAGCTGTCCTTAGCAGGTGGCTTCCTGCCTAGTACTGCAGGCCTTGCTGGATGGCTGAGCTGCAGCTTCCTTGCAGGCTGCTGGTCCAGGGGGCATGTGTCCCCTGGTCCAGAAGGCTGCAGGAGGAGCTTCTAGCAAGGGGAGAGCAAGCACCTTGTTTCCTTGGCATAGACTGGCCGGGGCACCCAGAGGCCTGCCCGCAGGGAAGACAGCGCAGGCAGCAAGGGGGTGGTGGGCAGGCAACTCCGAGGCGGCAGGAGTCCCTCTGGCAAGTGGGCTCATGCCTCTTCTATCTATCCTCAGGCCCCAGTGGCCACGTGCACACAACAGCCTCTGGACCTGCAGCTTCCGAGCAGTGCAAGAGACACACACAGGCAACACCCTGGGGCCTTCTCGAATGAACTGTGTTGCGTCGAGCTCCTGCTGGCTGGCAGTGGCCTAGGCCAGCACAAGCCCTAGGGAGGCCTGGCTGAGCCTGGGCTGGGTCCCGCCCTAGCAGTGCCCAGGGCAAGCCTGGGTCTGCAGGCCAGGGTCCAGGCTCACTCCAGCCTGGGCGTGGAGCAGAGAGCCTGCAGCTGGGACTTCCAGGGGCAATGCTCAGCGCAGTGGCTTTGGCCTTGCAATCCACGTTCCCCCCCTCAGGCCGCCCTGCCTGTCAGACCCACACCCCCTAGAAGTGTGTTCCTGAGGCCGTTGGACAGCTGGGGCAGTGGAGGCTCTCCCAGCCTGGGAGGCCTGCCTAGAACACTGCTCTGTGTCCAAAGAGGATTCCCTGCACCGCCGGCGCTGGGGAGAGATCTTCTGCACCCAGGAGCCCCTTGGCGCACACAGTGTTTCCCCACGGAGAGCAGTGTGAGCAAGAGCCCCCGCCAGGGAAGCAGGGCCCTCTCCCATGGAAGCCCTCCACGCAGCAGGCTGTCCTGGGCTCAGCTGCCGGCCTTTGTGGCTGGAGAGACTGCAGCTCCTCTGGAGGCTCTGGGTACCAAGGTGCACTCCCCTTCGAAGAAACGGGGCTTGTGGGATGAGGCCCTTGCCAAGAATGGCAAGCAGCCTGCTCCTTTCGATGAGACGCACGCGTGGGGAAGAGAGGCTGGGCAGCCGAGAAGGCAGCAAGAGGGGCAGCCAGGGAGGGGATCTGCATGCAGCTTGGAGAGCCCAGATCTCCCGCTTCCCACGAAACGAATGCCGGCTCTTGCCCTCCGGCCCCATTCACAAGTGGGCAGCCAGCTTCAGGATCTGCCCTTTCCCAGCCGTGAAAGCACACACAGGCTGCACCCTGAGCCCTGCCCAGGGGGACCTTTGCTCCCCGGGTGGGCCGAATGACACGACGGTGTGAGGGGAGAGAAGGCCCTGGGAGGCCTTCCTGGAGCTGCCATGGCATAGCAGTGCTCAGGAAAGGCACTCTCCTGGTTGGGGGCTGGGCGCACGCTGGAGTTGCTGCTTGGGGCAGAGCAGTCAGCTAGGAGATCCAGGGCTGAATTCAAAGCAGAGAGGTTTTCGGTGGAGCGATGACACCATCTGCTGGCCGCCAAGCGTGGGAGGGGAAGCCTCGCTCCACAGGAGGTCCTGAGCCACTTGCCAAGCAGGAGGCACCCTGGCTCCCCAGGCGAGAGCGTCCTGCTTAGAACTTCCCTCCGGCAACAGAGTGGGTTGCCAGGGCCTGTGGGCTGGAGGGCGCTCAGAGGCCGCAGGGGAGGCTTTGGGCACCCAGTGCCCTCCCGTGGAAAACGCTTGCAGGCCCGTGCCTCCATGAGCTCCTCCAAGGTTTGGCGTGGGGAAGCTGTCCTTAGCAGGTGGCTTCCTGCCTAGTACTGCAGGCCTTGCTGGATGGCTGAGCTGCAGCTTCCTTGCAGGCTGCTGGTCCAGGGGGCATGTGTCCCCTGGTCCAGAAGGCTGCAGGAGGAGCTTCTAGCAAGGGGAGAGCAAGCACCTTGTTTCCTTGGCATAGACTGGCCGGGGCACCCAGAGGCCTGCCCGCAGGGAAGACAGCGCAGGCAGCAAGGGGGTGGTGGGCAGGCAACTCCGAGGCGGCAGGAGTCCCTCTGGCAAGTGGGCTCATGCCTCTTCTATCTATCCTCAGGCCCCAGTGGCCACGTGCACACAACAGCCTCTGGACCTGCAGCTTCCGAGCAGTGCAAGAGACACACACAGGCAACACCCTGGGGCCTTCTCGAATGAACTGTGTTGCGTCGAGCTCCTGCTGGCTGGCAGTGGCCTAGGCCAGCACAAGCCCTAGGGAGGCCTGGCTGAGCCTGGGCTGGGTCCCGCCCTAGCAGTGCCCAGGGCAAGCCTGGGTCTGCAGGCCAGGGTCCAGGCTCACTCCAGCCTGGGCGTGGAGCAGAGAGCCTGCAGCTGGGACTTCCAGGGGCAATGCTCAGCGCAGTGGCTTTGGCCTTGCAATCCACGTTCCCCCCCTCAGGCCGCCCTGCCTGTCAGACCCACACCCCCTAGAAGTGTGTTCCTGAGGCCGTTGGACAGCTGGGGCAGTGGAGGCTCTCCCAGCCTGGGAGGCCTGCCTAGAACACTGCTCTGTGTCCAAAGAGGATTCCCTGCACCGCCGGCGCTGGGGAGAGATCTTCTGCACCCAGGAGCCCCTTGGCGCACACAGTGTTTCCCCACGGAGAGCAGTGTGAGCAAGAGCCCCCGCCAGGGAAGCAGGGCCCTCTCCCATGGAAGCCCTCCACGCAGCAGGCTGTCCTGGGCTCAGCTGCCGGCCTTTGTGGCTGGAGAGACTGCAGCTCCTCTGGAGGCTCTGGGTACCAATGTGCACTCCCCTTCGAAGAAACGGGGCTTGTGGGATGAGGCCCTTGCCAAGAATGGCAAGCAGCCTGCTCCTTTCGATGAGACGCACGCGTGGGGAAGAGAGGCTGGGCAGCCGAGAAGGCAGCAAGAGGGGCAGCCAGGGAGGGGATCTGCATGCAGCTTGGAGAGCCCAGATCTCCCGCTTCCCACGAAACGAATGCCGGCTCTTGCCCTCCGGCCCCATTCACAAGTGGGCAGCCAGCTTCAGGATCTGCCCTTTCCCAGCCGTGAAAGCACACACAGGCTGCACCCTGAGCCCTGCCCAGGGGGACCTTTGCTCCCCGGGTGGGCCGAATGACACGACGGTGTGAGGGGAGAGAAGGCCCTGGGAGGCCTTCCTGGAGCTGCCATGGCATAGCAGTGCTCAGGAAAGGCACTCTCCTGGTTGGGGGCTGGGCGCACGCTGGAGTTGCTGCTTGGGGCAGAGCAGTCAGCTAGGAGATCCAGGGCTGAATTCAAAGCAGAGAGGTTTTCGGTGGAGCGATGACACCATCTGCTGGCCGCCAAGCATGGGAGGGGAAGCCTCGCTCCACAGGAGGTCCTGAGCCACTTGCCAAGCAGGAGGCACCCTGGCTCCCCAGGCGAGAGCGTCCTGCTTAGAACTTCCCTCCGGCAACAGAGTGGGTTGCCAGGGCCTGTGGGCTGGAGGGCGCTCAGAGGCCGCAGGGGAGGCTTTGGGCACCCAGCGCCCTCCCGTGGAAAACGCTTGCAGGCCCGTGCCTCCATGAGCTCCTCCAAGGTTTGGCGTGGGGAAGCTGTCCTTAGCAGGTGGCTTCCTGCCTAGTACTGCAGGCCTTGCTGGATGGCTGAGCTGCAGCTTCCTTGCAGGCTGCTGGTCCAGGGGGCATGTGTCCCCTGGTCCAGAAGGCTGCAGGAGGAGCTTCTAGCAAGGGGAGAGCAAGCACCTTGTTTCCTTGGCATAGACTGGCCGGGGCACCCAGAGGCCTGCCCGCAGGGAAGACAGCGCAGGCAGCAAGGGGGTGGTGGGCAGGCAACTCCGAGGCGGCAGGAGTCCCGCTGGCAAGTGGGCTCATGCCTCTTCTATCTATCCTCAGGCCCCAGTGGCCACGTGCACACAACAGCCTCTGGACCTGCAGCTTCCGAGCAGTGCAAGAGACACACACAGGCAACACCCTGGGGCCTTCTCGAATGAACTGTGTTGCGTCGAGCTCCTGCTGGCTGGCAGTGGCCTAGGCCAGCACAAGCCCTAGGGAGGCCTGGCTGAGCCTGGGCTGGGTCCCGCCCTAGCAGTGCCCAGGGCAAGCCTGGGTCTGCAGGCCAGGGTCCAGGCTCACTCCAGCCTGGGCGTGGAGCAGAGAGCCTGCAGCTGGGACTTCCAGGGGCAATGCTCAGCGCAGTGGCTTTGGCCTTGCAATCCACGTTCCCCCCCTCAGGCCGCCCTGCCTGTCAGACCCACACCCCCTAGAAGTGTGTTCCTGAGGCCGTTGGACAGCTGGGGCAGTGGAGGCTCTCTCAGCCTGGGAGGCCTGCCTAGAACACTGCTCTGTGTCCAAAGAGGGTTCCCTGCACCTCCGGCGCTGGGGAGAGATCTTCTGCACCCAGGAGCCCCTTGGCGCACACAGTGTTTCCCCACGGAGAGCAGTGTGAGCAAGAGCCCCCGCCAGGGAAGCAGGGCCCTCTCCCATGGAAGCCCTCCACGCAGCAGGCTGTCCTGGGCTCAGCTGCCGGCCTTTGTGGCTGGAGAGACTGCAGCTCCTCTGGAGGCTCTGGGTACCAATGTGCACTCCCCTTCGAAGAAACGGGGCTTGTGGGATGAGGCCCTTGCCAAGAATGGCAAGCAGCCTGCTCCTTTCGATGAGACGCACGCGTGGGGAAGAGAGGCTGGGCAGCCGAGAAGGCAGCAAGAGGGGCAGCCAGGGAGGGGATCTGCATGCAGCTTGGAGAGCCCAGATCTCCCGCTTCCCACGAAACGAATGCCGGCTCTTGCCCTCCGGCCCCATTCACAAGTGGGCAGCCAGCTTCAGGATCTGCCCTTTCCCAGCCGTGAAAGCACACACAGGCTGCACCCTGAGCCCTGCCCAGGGGGACCTTTGCTCCCCGGGTGGGCCGAATGACACGACGGTGTGAGGGGAGAGAAGGCCCTGGGAGGCCTTCCTGGAGCTGCCATGGCATAGCAGTGCTCAGGAAAGGCACTCTCCTGGTTGGGGGCTGGGCGCACGCTGGAGTTGCTGCTTGGGGCAGAGCAGTCAGCTAGGAGATCCAGGGCTGAATTCAAAGCAGAGAGGTTTTCGGTGGAGCGATGACACCATCTGCTGGCCGCCAAGCGTGGGAGGGGAAGCCTCGCTCCACAGGAGGTCCTGAGCCACTTGCCAAGCAGGAGGCACCCTGGCTCCCCAGGCGAGAGCGTCCTGCTTAGAACTTCCCTCCGGCAACAGAGTGGGTTGCCAGGGCCTGTGGGCTGGAGGGCGCTCAGAGGCCGCAGGGGAGGCTTTGGGCACCCAGTGCCCTCCCGTGGAAAACGCTTGCAGGCCCGTGCCTCCATGAGCTCCTCCAAGGTTTGGCGTGGGGAAGCTGTCCTTAGCAGGTGGCTTCCTGCCTAGTACTGCAGGCCTTGCTGGATGGCTGAGCTGCAGCTTCCTTGCAGGCTGCTGGTCCAGGGGGCATGTGTCCCCTGGTCCAGAAGGCTGCAGGAGGAGCTTCTAGCAAGGGGAGAGCAAGCACCTTGTTTCCTTGGCATAGACTGGCCGGGGCACCCAGAGGCCTGCCCGCAGGGAAGACAGCGCAGGCAGCAAGGGGGTGGTGGGCAGGCAACTCCGAGGCGGCAGGAGTCCCGCTGGCAAGTGGGCTCATGCCTCTTCTATCTATCCTCAGGCCCCAGTGGCCACGTGCACACAACAGCCTCTGGACCTGCAGCTTCCGAGCAGTGCAAGAGACACACACAGGCAACACCCTGGGGCCTTCTCGAATGAACTGTGTTGCGTCGAGCTCCTGCTGGCTGGCAGTGGCCTAGGCCAGCACAAGCCCTAGGGAGGCCTGGCTGAGCCTGGGCTGGGTCCCGCCCTAGCAGTGCCCAGGGCAAGCCTGGGTCTGCAGGCCAGGGTCCAGGCTCACTCCAGCCTGGGCGTGGAGCAGAGAGCCTGCAGCTGGGACTTCCAGGGGCAATGCTCAGCGCAGTGGCTTTGGCCTTGCAATCCACGTTCCCCCCCTCAGGCCGCCCTGCCTGTCAGACCCACACCCCCTAGAAGTGTGTTCCTGAGGCCGTTGGACAGCTGGGGCAGTGGAGGCTCTCCCAGCCTGGGAGGCCTGCCTAGAACACTGCTCTGTGTCCAAAGAGGATTCCCTGCACCGCCGGCGCTGGGGAGAGATCTTCTGCACCCAGGAGCCCCTTGGCGCACACAGTGTTTCCCCACGGAGAGCAGTGTGAGCAAGAGCCCCCGCCAGGGAAGCAGGGCCCTCTCCCATGGAAGCCCTCCACGCAGCAGGCTGTCCTGGGCTCAGCTGCCGGCCTTTGTGGCTGGAGAGACTGCAGCTCCTCTGGAGGCTCTGGGTACCAATGTGCACTCCCCTTCGAAGAAACGGGGCTTGTGGGATGAGGCCCTTGCCAAGAATGGCAAGCAGCCTGCTCCTTTCGATGAGACGCACGCGTGGGGAAGAGAGGCTGGGCAGCCGAGAAGGCAGCAAGAGGGGCAGCCAGGGAGGGGATCTGCATGCAGCTTGGAGAGCCCAGATCTCCCGCTTCCCACGAAACGAATGCCGGCTCTTGCCCTCCGGCCCCATTCACAAGTGGGCAGCCAGCTTCAGGATCTGCCCTTTCCCAGCCGTGAAAGCACACACAGGCTGCACCCTGAGCCCTGCCCAGGGGGACCTTTGCTCCCCGGGTGGGCCGAATGACACGACGGTGTGAGGGGAGAGAAGGCCCTGGGAGGCCTTCCTGGAGCTGCCATGGCATAGCAGTGCTCAGGAAAGGCACTCTCCTGGTTGGGGGCTGGGCGCACGCTGGAGTTGCTGCTTGGGGCAGAGCAGTCAGCTAGGAGATCCAGGGCTGAATTCAAAGCAGAGAGGTTTTCGGTGGAGCGATGACACCATCTGCTGGCCGCCAAGCATGGGAGGGGAAGCCTCGCTCCACAGGAGGTCCTGAGCCACTTGCCAAGCAGGAGGCACCCTGGCTCCCCAGGCGAGAGCGTCCTGCTTAGAACTTCCCTCCGGCAACAGAGTGGGTTGCCAGGGCCTGTGGGCTGGAGGGCGCTCAGAGGCCGCAGGGGAGGCTTTGGGCACCCAGTGCCCTCCCGTGGAAAACGCTTGCAGGCCCGTGCCTCCATGAGCTCCTCCAAGGTTTGGCGTGGGGAAGCTGTCCTTAGCAGGTGGCTTCCTGCCTAGTACTGCAGGCCTTGCTGGATGGCTGAGCTGCAGCTTCCTTGCAGGCTGCTGGTCCAGGGGGCATGTGTCCCCTGGTCCAGAAGGCTGCAGGAGGAGCTTCTAGCAAGGGGAGAGCAAGCACCTTGTTTCCTTGGCATAGACTGGCCGGGGCACCCAGAGGCCTGCCCGCAGGGAAGACAGCGCAGGCAGCAAGGGGGTGGTGGGCAGGCAACTCCGAGGCGGCAGGAGTCCCGCTGGCAAGTGGGCTCATGCCTCTTCTATCTATCCTCAGGCCCCAGTGGCCACGTGCACACAACAGCCTCTGGACCTGCAGCTTCCGAGCAGTGCAAGAGACACACACAGGCAACACCCTGGGGCCTTCTCGAATGAACTGTGTTGCGTCGAGCTCCTGCTGGCTGGCAGTGGCCTAGGCCAGCACAAGCCCTAGGGAGGCCTGGCTGAGCCTGGGCTGGGTCCCGCCCTAGCAGTGCCCAGGGCAAGCCTGGGTCTGCAGGCCAGGGTCCAGGCTCACTCCAGCCTGGGCGTGGAGCAGAGAGCCTGCAGCTGGGACTTCCAGGGGCAATGCTCAGCGCAGTGGCTTTGGCCTTGCAATCCACGTTCCCCCCCTCAGGCCGCCCTGCCTGTCAGACCCACACCCCCTAGAAGTGTGTTCCTGAGGCCGTTGGACAGCTGGGGCAGTGGAGGCTCTCCCAGCCTGGGAGGCCTGCCTAGAACACTGCTCTGTGTCCAAAGAGGATTCCCTGCACCGCCGGCGCTGGGGAGAGATCTTCTGCACCCAGGAGCCCCTTGGCGCACACAGTGTTTCCCCACGGAGAGCAGTGTGAGCAAGAGCCCCCGCCAGGGAAGCAGGGCCCTCTCCCATGGAAGCCCTCCACGCAGCAGGCTGTCCTGGGCTCAGCTGCCGGCCTTTGTGGCTGGAGAGACTGCAGCTCCTCTGGAGGCTCTGGGTACCAATGTGCACTCCCCTTCGAAGAAACGGGGCTTGTGGGATGAGGCCCTTGCCAAGAATGGCAAGCAGCCTGCTCCTTTCGATGAGACGCACGCGTGGGGAAGAGAGGCTGGGCAGCCGAGAAGGCAGCAAGAGGGGCAGCCAGGGAGGGGATCTGCATGCAGCTTGGAGAGCCCAGATCTCCCGCTTCCCACGAAACGAATGCCGGCTCTTGCCCTCCGGCCCCATTCACAAGTGGGCAGCCAGCTTCAGGATCTGCCCTTTCCCAGCCGTGAAAGCACACACAGGCTGCACCCTGAGCCCTGCCCAGGGGGACCTTTGCTCCCCGGGTGGGCCGAATGACACGACGGTGTGAGGGGAGAGAAGGCCCTGGGAGGCCTTCCTGGAGCTGCCATGGCATAGCAGTGCTCAGGAAAGGCACTCTCCTGGTTGGGGGCTGGGCGCACGCTGGAGTTGCTGCTTGGGGCAGAGCAGTCAGCTAGGAGATCCAGGGCTGAATTCAAAGCAGAGAGGTTTTCGGTGGAGCGATGACACCATCTGCTGGCCGCCAAGCATGGGAGGGGAAGCCTCGCTCCACAGGAGGTCCTGAGCCACTTGCCAAGCAGGAGGCACCCTGGCTCCCCAGGCGAGAGCGTCCTGCTTAGAACTTCCCTCCGGCAACAGAGTGGGTTGCCAGGGCCTGTGGGCTGGAGGGCGCTCAGAGGCCGCAGGGGAGGCTTTGGGCACCCAGTGCCCTCCCGTGGAAAACGCTTGCAGGCCCGTGCCTCCATGAGCTCCTCCAAGGTTTGGCGTGGGGAAGCTGTCCTTAGCAGGTGGCTTCCTGCCTAGTACTGCAGGCCTTGCTGGATGGCTGAGCTGCAGCTTCCTTGCAGGCTGCTGGTCCAGGGGGCATGTGTCCCCTGGTCCAGAAGGCTGCAGGAGGAGCTTCTAGCAAGGGGAGAGCAAGCACCTTGTTTCCTTGGCATAGACTGGCCGGGGCACCCAGAGGCCTGCCCGCAGGGAAGACAGCGCAGGCAGCAAGGGGGTGGTGGGCAGGCAACTCCGAGGCGGCAGGAGTCCCGCTGGCAAGTGGGCTCATGCCTCTTCTATCTATCCTCAGGCCCCAGTGGCCACGTGCACACAACAGCCTCTGGACCTGCAGCTTCCGAGCAGTGCAAGAGACACACACAGGCAACACCCTGGGGCCTTCTCGAATGAACTGTGTTGCGTCGAGCTCCTGCTGGCTGGCAGTGGCCTAGGCCAGCACAAGCCCTAGGGAGGCCTGGCTGAGCCTGGGCTGGGTCCCGCCCTAGCAGTGCCCAGGGCAAGCCTGGGTCTGCAGGCCAGGGTCCAGGCTCACTCCAGCCTGGGCGTGGAGCAGAGAGCCTGCAGCTGGGACTTCCAGGGGCAATGCTCAGCGCAGTGGCTTTGGCCTTGCAATCCACGTTCCCCCCCTCAGGCCGCCCTGCCTGTCAGACCCACACCCCCTAGAAGTGTGTTCCTGAGGCCGTTGGACAGCTGGGGCAGTGGAGGCTCTCCCAGCCTGGGAGGCCTGCCTAGAACACTGCTCTGTGTCCAAAGAGGATTCCCTGCACCGCCGGCGCTGGGGAGAGATCTTCTGCACCCAGGAGCCCCTTGGCGCACACAGTGTTTCCCCACGGAGAGCAGTGTGAGCAAGAGCCCCCGCCAGGGAAGCAGGGCCCTCTCCCATGGAAGCCCTCCACGCAGCAGGCTGTCCTGGGCTCAGCTGCCGGCCTTTGTGGCTGGAGAGACTGCAGCTCCTCTGGAGGCTCTGGGTACCAATGTGCACTCCCCTTCGAAGAAACGGGGCTTGTGGGATGAGGCCCTTGCCAAGAATGGCAAGCAGCCTGCTCCTTTCGATGAGACGCACGCGTGGGGAAGAGAGGCTGGGCAGCCGAGAAGGCAGCAAGAGGGGCAGCCAGGGAGGGGATCTGCATGCAGCTTGGAGAGCCCAGATCTCCCGCTTCCCACGAAACGAATGCCGGCTCTTGCCCTCCGGCCCCATTCACAAGTGGGCAGCCAGCTTCAGGATCTGCCCTTTCCCAGCCGTGAAAGCACACACAGGCTGCACCCTGAGCCCTGCCCAGGGGGACCTTTGCTCCCCGGGTGGGCCGAATGACACGACGGTGTGAGGGGAGAGAAGGCCCTGGGAGGCCTTCCTGGAGCTGCCATGGCATAGCAGTGCTCAGGAAAGGCACTCTCCTGGTTGGGGGCTGGGCGCACGCTGGAGTTGCTGCTTGGGGCAGAGCAGTCAGCTAGGAGATCCAGGGCTGAATTCAAAGCAGAGAGGTTTTCGGTGGAGCGATGACACCATCTGCTGGCCGCCAAGCATGGGAGGGGAAGCCTCGCTCCACAGGAGGTCCTGAGCCACTTGCCAAGCAGGAGGCACCCTGGCTCCCCAGGCGAGAGCGTCCTGCTTAGAACTTCCCTCCGGCAACAGAGTGGGTTGCCAGGGCCTGTGGGCTGGAGGGCGCTCAGAGGCCGCAGGGGAGGCTTTGGGCACCCAGTGCCCTCCCGTGGAAAACGCTTGCAGGCCCGTGCCTCCATGAGCTCCTCCAAGGTTTGGCGTGGGGAAGCTGTCCTTAGCAGGTGGCTTCCTGCCTAGTACTGCAGGCCTTGCTGGATGGCTGAGCTGCAGCTTCCTTGCAGGCTGCTGGTCCAGGGGGCATGTGTCCCCTGGTCCAGAAGGCTGCAGGAGGAGCTTCTAGCAAGGGGAGAGCAAGCACCTTGTTTCCTTGGCATAGACTGGCCGGGGCACCCAGAGGCCTGCCCGCAGGGAAGACAGCGCAGGCAGCAAGGGGGTGGTGGGCAGGCAACTCCGAGGCGGCAGGAGTCCCGCTGGCAAGTGGGCTCATGCCTCTTCTATCTATCCTCAGGCCCCAGTGGCCACGTGCACACAACAGCCTCTGGACCTGCAGCTTCCGAGCAGTGCAAGAGACACACACAGGCAACACCCTGGGGCCTTCTCGAATGAACTGTGTTGCGTCGAGCTCCTGCTGGCTGGCAGTGGCCTAGGCCAGCACAAGCCCTAGGGAGGCCTGGCTGAGCCTGGGCTGGGTCCCGCCCTAGCAGTGCCCAGGGCAAGCCTGGGTCTGCAGGCCAGGGTCCAGGCTCACTCCAGCCTGGGCGTGGAGCAGAGAGCCTGCAGCTGGGACTTCCAGGGGCAATGCTCAGCGCAGTGGCTTTGGCCTTGCAATCCACGTTCCCCCCCTCAGGCCGCCCTGCCTGTCAGACCCACACCCCCTAGAAGTGTGTTCCTGAGGCCGTTGGACAGCTGGGGCAGTGGAGGCTCTCCCAGCCTGGGAGGCCTGCCTAGAACACTGCTCTGTGTCCAAAGAGGATTCCCTGCACCGCCGGCGCTGGGGAGAGATCTTCTGCACCCAGGAGCCCCTTGGCGCACACAGTGTTTCCCCACGGAGAGCAGTGTGAGCAAGAGCCCCCGCCAGGGAAGCAGGGCCCTCTCCCATGGAAGCCCTCCACGCAGCAGGCTGTCCTGGGCTCAGCTGCCGGCCTTTGTGGCTGGAGAGACTGCAGCTCCTCTGGAGGCTCTGGGTACCAATGTGCACTCCCCTTCGAAGAAACGGGGCTTGTGGGATGAGGCCCTTGCCAAGAATGGCAAGCAGCCTGCTCCTTTCGATGAGACGCACGCGTGGGGAAGAGAGGCTGGGCAGCCGAGAAGGCAGCAAGAGGGGCAGCCAGGGAGGGGATCTGCATGCAGCTTGGAGAGCCCAGATCTCCCGCTTCCCACGAAACGAATGCCGGCTCTTGCCCTCCGGCCCCATTCACAAGTGGGCAGCCAGCTTCAGGATCTGCCCTTTCCCAGCCGTGAAAGCACACACAGGCTGCACCCTGAGCCCTGCCCAGGGGGACCTTTGCTCCCCGGGTGGGCCGAATGACACGACGGTGTGAGGGGAGAGAAGGCCCTGGGAGGCCTTCCTGGAGCTGCCATGGCATAGCAGTGCTCAGGAAAGGCACTCTCCTGGTTGGGGGCTGGGCGCACGCTGGAGTTGCTGCTTGGGGCAGAGCAGTCAGCTAGGAGATCCAGGGCTGAATTCAAAGCAGAGAGGTTTTCGGTGGAGCGATGACACCATCTGCTGGCCGCCAAGCATGGGAGGGGAAGCCTCGCTCCACAGGAGGTCCTGAGCCACTTGCCAAGCAGGAGGCACCCTGGCTCCCCAGGCGAGAGCGTCCTGCTTAGAACTTCCCTCCGGCAACAGAGTGGGTTGCCAGGGCCTGTGGGCTGGAGGGCGCTCAGAGGCCGCAGGGGAGGCTTTGGGCACCCAGTGCCCTCCCGTGGAAAACGCTTGCAGGCCCGTGCCTCCATGAGCTCCTCCAAGGTTTGGCGTGGGGAAGCTGTCCTTAGCAGGTGGCTTCCTGCCTAGTACTGCAGGCCTTGCTGGATGGCTGAGCTGCAGCTTCCTTGCAGGCTGCTGGTCCAGGGGGCATGTGTCCCCTGGTCCAGAAGGCTGCAGGAGGAGCTTCTAGCAAGGGGAGAGCAAGCACCTTGTTTCCTTGGCATAGACTGGCCGGGGCACCCAGAGGCCTGCCCGCAGGGAAGACAGCGCAGGCAGCAAGGGGGTGGTGGGCAGGCAACTCCGAGGCGGCAGGAGTCCCGCTGGCAAGTGGGCTCATGCCTCTTCTATCTATCCTCAGGCCCCAGTGGCCACGTGCACACAACAGCCTCTGGACCTGCAGCTTCCGAGCAGTGCAAGAGACACACACAGGCAACACCCTGGGGCCTTCTCGAATGAACTGTGTTGCGTCGAGCTCCTGCTGGCTGGCAGTGGCCTAGGCCAGCACAAGCCCTAGGGAGGCCTGGCTGAGCCTGGGCTGGGTCCCGCCCTAGCAGTGCCCAGGGCAAGCCTGGGTCTGCAGGCCAGGGTCCAGGCTCACTCCAGCCTGGGCGTGGAGCAGAGAGCCTGCAGCTGGGACTTCCAGGGGCAATGCTCAGCGCAGTGGCTTTGGCCTTGCAATCCACGTTCCCCCCCTCAGGCCGCCCTGCCTGTCAGACCCACACCCCCTAGAAGTGTGTTCCTGAGGCCGTTGGACAGCTGGGGCAGTGGAGGCTCTCCCAGCCTGGGAGGCCTGCCTAGAACACTGCTCTGTGTCCAAAGAGGATTCCCTGCACCGCCGGCGCTGGGGAGAGATCTTCTGCACCCAGGAGCCCCTTGGCGCACACAGTGTTTCCCCACGGAGAGCAGTGTGAGCAAGAGCCCCCGCCAGGGAAGCAGGGCCCTCTCCCATGGAAGCCCTCCACGCAGCAGGCTGTCCTGGGCTCAGCTGCCGGCCTTTGTGGCTGGAGAGACTGCAGCTCCTCTGGAGGCTCTGGGTACCAATGTGCACTCCCCTTCGAAGAAACGGGGCTTGTGGGATGAGGCCCTTGCCAAGAATGGCAAGCAGCCTGCTCCTTTCGATGAGACGCACGCGTGGGGAAGAGAGGCTGGGCAGCCGAGAAGGCAGCAAGAGGGGCAGCCAGGGAGGGGATCTGCATGCAGCTTGGAGAGCCCAGATCTCCCGCTTCCCACGAAACGAATGCCGGCTCTTGCCCTCCGGCCCCATTCACAAGTGGGCAGCCAGCTTCAGGATCTGCCCTTTCCCAGCCGTGAAAGCACACACAGGCTGCACCCTGAGCCCTGCCCAGGGGGACCTTTGCTCCCTGGGTGGGCCGAATGACACGACGGTGTGAGGGGAGAGAAGGCCCTGGGAGGCCTTCCTGGAGCTGCCATGGCATAGCAGTGCTCAGGAAAGGCACTCTCCTGGTTGGGGGCTGGGCGCACGCTGGAGTTGCTGCTTGGGGCAGAGCAGTCAGCTAGGAGATCCAGGGCTGAATTCAAAGCAGAGAGGTTTTCGGTGGAGCGATGACACCATCTGCTGGCCGCCAAGCATGGGAGGGGAAGCCTCGCTCCACAGGAGGTCCTGAGCCACTTGCCAAGCAGGAGGCACCCTGGCTCCCCAGGCGAGAGCGTCCTGCTTAGAACTTCCCTCCGGCAACAGAGTGGGTTGCCAGGGCCTGTGGGCTGGAGGGCGCTCAGAGGCCGCAGGGGAGGTTTTGGGCACCCAGTGCCCTCCCGTGGAAAACGCTTGCAGGCCCGTGCCTCCATGAGCTCCTCCAAGGTTTGGCGTGGGGAAGCTGTCCTTAGCAGGTGGCTTCCTGCCTAGTACTGCAGGCCTTGCTGGATGGCTGAGCTGCAGCTTCCTTGCAGGCTGCTGGTCCAGGGGGCATGTGTCCCCTGGTCCAGAAGGCTGCAGGAGGAGCTTCTAGCAAGGGGAGAGCAAGCACCTTGTTTCCTTGGCATAGACTGGCCGGGGCACCCAGAGGCCTGCCCGCAGGGAAGACAGCGCAGGCAGCAAGGGGGTGGTGGGCAGGCAACTCCGAGGCGGCAGGAGTCCCGCTGGCAAGTGGGCTCATGCCTCTTCTATCTATCCTCAGGCCCCAGTGGCCACGTGCACACAACAGCCTCTGGACCTGCAGCTTCCGAGCAGTGCAAGAGACACACACAGGCAACACCCTGGGGCCTTCTCGAATGAACTGTGTTGCGTCGAGCTCCTGCTGGCTGGCAGTGGCCTAGGCCAGCACAAGCCCTAGGGAGGCCTGGCTGAGCCTGGGCTGGGTCCCGCCCTAGCAGTGCCCAGGGCAAGCCTGGGTCTGCAGGCCAGGGTCCAGGCTCACTCCAGCCTGGGCGTGGAGCAGAGAGCCTGCAGCTGGGACTTCCAGGGGCAATGCTCAGCGCAGTGGCTTTGGCCTTGCAATCCACGTTCCCCCCCTCAGGCCGCCCTGCCTGTCAGACCCACACCCCCTAGAAGTGTGTTCCTGAGGCCGTTGGACAGCTGGGGCAGTGGAGGCTCTCCCAGCCTGGGAGGCCTGCCTAGAACACTGCTCTGTGTCCAAAGAGGATTCCCTGCACCGCCGGCGCTGGGGAGAGATCTTCTGCACCCAGGAGCCCCTTGGCGCACACAGTGTTTCCCCACGGAGAGCAGTGTGAGCAAGAGCCCCCGCCAGGGAAGCAGGGCCCTCTCCCATGGAAGCCCTCCACGCAGCAGGCTGTCCTGGGCTCAGCTGCCGGCCTTTGTGGCTGGAGAGACTGCAGCTCCTCTGGAGGCTCTGGGTACCAATGTGCACTCCCCTTCGAAGAAACGGGGCTTGTGGGATGAGGCCCTTGCCAAGAATGGCAAGCAGCCTGCTCCTTTCGATGAGACGCACGCGTGGGGAAGAGAGGCTGGGCAGCCGAGAAGGCAGCAAGAGGGGCAGCCAGGGAGGGGATCTGCATGCAGCTTGGAGAGCCCAGATCTCCCGCTTCCCACGAAACGAATGCCGGCTCTTGCCCTCCGGCCCCATTCACAAGTGGGCAGCCAGCTTCAGGATCTGCCCTTTCCCAGCCGTGAAAGCACACACAGGCTGCACCCTGAGCCCTGCCCAGGGGGACCTTTGCTCCCCGGGTGGGCCGAATGACACGACGGTGTGAGGGGAGAGAAGGCCCTGGGAGGCCTTCCTGGAGCTGCCATGGCATAGCAGTGCTCAGGAAAGGCACTCTCCTGGTTGGGGGCTGGGCGCACGCTGGAGTTGCTGCTTGGGGCAGAGCAGTCAGCTAGGAGATCCAGGGCTGAATTCAAAGCAGAGAGGTTTTCGGTGGAGCGATGACACCATCTGCTGGCCGCCAAGCATGGGAGGGGAAGCCTCGCTCCACAGGAGGTCCTGAGCCACTTGCCAAGCAGGAGGCACCCTGGCTCCCCAGGCGAGAGCGTCCTGCTTAGAACTTCCCTCCGGCAACAGAGTGGGTTGCCAGGGCCTGTGGGCTGGAGGGCGCTCAGAGGCCGCAGGGGAGGCTTTGGGCACCCAGCGCCCTCCCGTGGAAAACGCTTGCAGGCCCGTGCCTCCATGAGCTCCTCCAAGGTTTGGCGTGGGGAAGCTGTCCTTAGCAGGTGGCTTCCTGCCTAGTACTGCAGGCCTTGCTGGATGGCTGAGCTGCAGCTTCCTTGCAGGCTGCTGGTCCAGGGGGCATGTGTCCCCTGGTCCAGAAGGCTGCAGGAGGAGCTTCTAGCAAGGGGAGAGCAAGCACCTTGTTTCCTTGGCATAGACTGGCCGGGGCACCCAGAGGCCTGCCCGCAGGGAAGACAGCGCAGGCAGCAAGGGGGTGGTGGGCAGGCAACTCCGAGGCGGCAGGAGTCCCGCTGGCAAGTGGGCTCATGCCTCTTCTATCTATCCTCAGGCCCCAGTGGCCACGTGCACACAACAGCCTCTGGACCTGCAGCTTCCGAGCAGTGCAAGAGACACACACAGGCAACACCCTGGGGCCTTCTCGAATGAACTGTGTTGCGTCGAGCTCCTGCTGGCTGGCAGTGGCCTAGGCCAGCACAAGCCCTAGGGAGGCCTGGCTGAGCCTGGGCTGGGTCCCGCCCTAGCAGTGCCCAGGGCAAGCCTGGGTCTGCAGGCCAGGGTCCAGGCTCACTCCAGCCTGGGCGTGGAGCAGAGAGCCTGCAGCTGGGACTTCCAGGGGCAATGCTCAGCGCAGTGGCTTTGGCCTTGCAATCCACGTTCCCCCCCTCAGGCCGCCCTGCCTGTCAGACCCACACCCCCTAGAAGTGTGTTCCTGAGGCCGTTGGACAGCTGGGGCAGTGGAGGCTCTCTCAGCCTGGGAGGCCTGCCTAGAACACTGCTCTGTGTCCAAAGAGGGTTCCCTGCACCTCCGGCGCTGGGGAGAGATCTTCTGCACCCAGGAGCCCCTTGGCGCACACAGTGTTTCCCCACGGAGAGCAGTGTGAGCAAGAGCCCCCGCCAGGGAAGCAGGGCCCTCTCCCATGGAAGCCCTCCACGCAGCAGGCTGTCCAGGGCTCAGCTGCCGGCCTTTGTGGCTGGAGAGACTGCAGCTCCTCTGGAGGCTCTGGGTACCAAGGTGCACTCCCCTTCGAGGAAACGGGGCTTGTGGGATGAGGCCCTTGCCAAGAATGGCGAGCAGCCTGCTCCTTTCGATGAGACGCACGCGTGGGGAAGAGAGGCGGGGCAGCCGAGAAGGCAGCAAGAGGGGCAGCCAGGGAGGGGATCTGCATGCAGCTTGGAGAGCCCAGATCTCCCGCTTCCCACGAAACGAATGCCGGCTCTTGCCCTCCGGCCCCATTCACAAGTGGGCAGCCAGCTTCAGGATCTGCCCTTTCCCAGCCGTGAAAGCACACACAGGCTGCACCCTGAGCCCTGCCCAGGGGGACCTTTGCTCCCCGGGTGGGCCGAATGACACGACGGTGTGAGGGGAGAGAAGGCCCTGGGAGGCCTTCCTGGAGCTGCCATGGCATAGCAGTGCTCAGGAAAGGCACTCTCCTGGTTGGGGGCTGGGCGCACGCTGGAGTTGCTGCTTGGGGCAGAGCAGTCAGCTAGGAGATCCAGGGCTGAATTCAAAGCAGAGAGGTTTTCGGTGGAGCGATGACACCATCTGCTGGCCGCCAAGCATGGGAGGGGAAGCCTCGCTCCACAGGAGGTCCTGAGCCACTTGCCAAGCAGGAGGCACCCTGGCTCCCCAGGCGAGAGCGTCCTGCTTAGAACTTCCCTCCGGCAACAGAGTGGGTTGCCAGGGCCTGTGGGCTGGAGGGCGCTCAGAGGCCGCAGGGGAGGCTTTGGGCACCCAGCGCCCTCCCGTGGAAAACGCTTGCAGGCCCGTGCCTCCATGAGCTCCTCCAAGGTTTGGCGTGGGGAAGCTGTCCTTAGCAGGTGGCTTCCTGCCTAGTACTGCAGGCCTTGCTGGATGGCTGAGCTGCAGCTTCCTTGCAGGCTGCTGGTCCAGGGGGCATGTGTCCCCTGGTCCAGAAGGCTGCAGGAGGAGCTTCTAGCAAGGGGAGAGCAAGCACCTTGTTTCCTTGGCATAGACTGGCCGGGGCACCCAGAGGCCTGCCCGCAGGGAAGACAGCGCAGGCAGCAAGGGGGTGGTGGGCAGGCAACTCCGAGGCGGCAGGAGTCCCGCTGGCAAGTGGGCTCATGCCTCTTCTATCTATCCTCAGGCCCCAGTGGCCACGTGCACACAACAGCCTCTGGACCTGCAGCTTCCGAGCAGTGCAAGAGACACACACAGGCAACACCCTGGGGCCTTCTCGAATGAACTGTGTTGCGTCGAGCTCCTGCTGGCTGGCAGTGGCCTAGGCCAGCACAAGCCCTAGGGAGGCCTGGCTGAGCCTGGGCTGGGTCCCGCCCTAGCAGTGCCCAGGGCAAGCCTGGGTCTGCAGGCCAGGGTCCAGGCTCACTCCAGCCTGGGCGTGGAGCAGAGAGCCTGCAGCTGGGACTTCCAGGGGCAATGCTCAGCGCAGTGGCTTTGGCCTTGCAATCCACGTTCCCCCCCTCAGGCCGCCCTGCCTGTCAGACCCACACCCCCTAGAAGTGTGTTCCTGAGGCCGTTGGACAGCTGGGGCAGTGGAGGCTCTCTCAGCCTGGGAGGCCTGCCTAGAACACTGCTCTGTGTCCAAAGAGGGTTCCCTGCACCGCCGGCGCTGGGGAGAGATCTTCTGCACCCAGGAGCCACTTGGCGCACACAGTGTTTCCCCACGGAGAGCAGTGTGAGCAAGAGCCCCCGCCAGGGAAGCAGGGCCCTCTCCCATGGAAGCCCTCCACGCAGCAGGCTGTCCTGGGCTCAGCTGCCGGCCTTTGTGGCTGGAGAGACTGCAGCTCCTCTGGAGGCTCTGGGTACCAATGTGCACTCCCCTTCGAAGAAACGGGGCTTGTGGGATGAGGCCCTTGCCAAGAATGGCAAGCAGCCTGCTCCTTTCGATGAGACGCACGCGTGGGGAAGAGAGGCTGGGCAGCCGAGAAGGCAGCAAGAGGGGCAGCCAGGGAGGGGATCTGCATGCAGCTTGGAGAGCCCAGATCTCCCGCTTCCCACGAAACGAATGCCGGCTCTTGCCCTCCGGCCCCATTCACAAGTGGGCAGCCAGCTTCAGGATCTGCCCTTTCCCAGCCGTGAAAGCACACACAGGCTGCACCCTGAGCCCTGCCCAGGGGGACCTTTGCTCCCCGGGTGGGCCGAATGACACGACGGTGTGAGGGGAGAGAAGGCCCTGGGAGGCCTTCCTGGAGCTGCCATGGCATAGCAGTGCTCAGGAAAGGCACTCTCCTGGTTGGGGGCTGGGCGCACGCTGGAGTTGCTGCTTGGGGCAGAGCAGTCAGCTAGGAGATCCAGGGCTGAATTCAAAGCAGAGAGGTTTTCGGTGGAGCGATGACACCATCTGCTGGCCGCCAAGCGTGGGAGGGGAAGCCTCGCTCCACAGGAGGTCCTGAGCCACTTGCCAAGCAGGAGGCACCCTGGCTCCCCAGGCGAGAGCGTCCTGCTTAGAACTTCCCTCCGGCAACAGAGTGGGTTGCCAGGGCCTGTGGGCTGGAGGGCGCTCAGAGGCCGCAGGGGAGGCTTTGGGCACCCAGTGCCCTCCCGTGGAAAACGCTTGCAGGCCCGTGCCTCCATGAGCTCCTCCAAGGTTTGGCGTGGGGAAGCTGTCCTTAGCAGGTGGCTTCCTGCCTAGTACTGCAGGCCTTGCTGGATGGCTGAGCTGCAGCTTCCTTGCAGGCTGCTGGTCCAGGGGGCATGTGTCCCCTGGTCCAGAAGGCTGCAGGAGGAGCTTCTAGCAAGGGGAGAGCAAGCACCTTGTTTCCTTGGCATAGACTGGCCGGGGCACCCAGAGGCCTGCCCGCAGGGAAGACAGCGCAGGCAGCAAGGGGGTGGTGGGCAGGCAACTCCGAGGCGGCAGGAGTCCCGCTGGCAAGTGGGCTCATGCCTCTTCTATCTATCCTCAGGCCCCAGTGGCCACGTGCACACAACAGCCTCTGGACCTGCAGCTTCCGAGCAGTGCAAGAGACACACACAGGCAACACCCTGGGGCCTTCTCGAATGAACTGTGTTGCGTCGAGCTCCTGCTGGCTGGCAGTGGCCTAGGCCAGCACAAGCCCTAGGGAGGCCTGGCTGAGCCTGGGCTGGGTCCCGCCCTAGCAGTGCCCAGGGCAAGCCTGGGTCTGCAGGCCAGGGTCCAGGCTCACTCCAGCCTGGGCGTGGAGCAGAGAGCCTGCAGCTGGGACTTCCAGGGGCAATGCTCAGCGCAGTGGCTTTGGCCTTGCAATCCACGTTCCCCCCCTCAGGCCGCCCTGCCTGTCAGACCCACACCCCCTAGAAGTGTGTTCCTGAGGCCGTTGGACAGCTGGGGCAGTGGAGGCTCTCCCAGCCTGGGAGGCCTGCCTAGAACACTGCTCTGTGTCCAAAGAGGATTCCCTGCACCGCCGGCGCTGGGGAGAGATCTTCTGCACCCAGGAGCCCCTTGGCGCACACAGTGTTTCCCCACGGAGAGCAGTGTGAGCAAGAGCCCCCGCCAGGGAAGCAGGGCCCTCTCCCATGGAAGCCCTCCACGCAGCAGGCTGTCCTGGGCTCAGCTGCCGGCCTTTGTGGCTGGAGAGACTGCAGCTCCTCTGGAGGCTCTGGGTACCAATGTGCACTCCCCTTCGAAGAAACGGGGCTTGTGGGATGAGGCCCTTGCCAAGAATGGCAAGCAGCCTGCTCCTTTCGATGAGACGCACGCGTGGGGAAGAGAGGCTGGGCAGCCGAGAAGGCAGCAAGAGGGGCAGCCAGGGAGGGGATCTGCATGCAGCTTGGAGAGCCCAGATCTCCCGCTTCCCACGAAACGAATGCCGGCTCTTGCCCTCCGGCCCCATTCACAAGTGGGCAGCCAGCTTCAGGATCTGCCCTTTCCCAGCCGTGAAAGCACACACAGGCTGCACCCTGAGCCCTGCCCAGGGGGACCTTTGCTCCCCGGGTGGGCCGAATGACACGACGGTGTGAGGGGAGAGAAGGCCCTGGGAGGCCTTCCTGGAGCTGCCATGGCATAGCAGTGCTCAGGAAAGGCACTCTCCTGGTTGGGGGCTGGGCGCACGCTGGAGTTGCTGCTTGGGGCAGAGCAGTCAGCTAGGAGATCCAGGGCTGAATTCAAAGCAGAGAGGTTTTCGGTGGAGCGATGACACCATCTGCTGGCCGCCAAGCATGGGAGGGGAAGCCTCGCTCCACAGGAGGTCCTGAGCCACTTGCCAAGCAGGAGGCACCCTGGCTCCCCAGGCGAGAGCGTCCTGCTTAGAACTTCCCTCCGGCAACAGAGTGGGTTGCCAGGGCCTGTGGGCTGGAGGGCGCTCAGAGGCCGCAGGGGAGGCTTTGGGCACCCAGCGCCCTCCCGTGGAAAACGCTTGCAGGCCCGTGCCTCCATGAGCTCCTCCAAGGTTTGGCGTGGGGAAGCTGTCCTTAGCAGGTGGCTTCCTGCCTAGTACTGCAGGCCTTGCTGGATGGCTGAGCTGCAGCTTCCTTGCAGGCTGCTGGTCCAGGGGGCATGTGTCCCCTGGTCCAGAAGGCTGCAGGAGGAGCTTCTAGCAAGGGGAGAGCAAGCACCTTGTTTCCTTGGCATAGACTGGCCGGGGCACCCAGAGGCCTGCCCGCAGGGAAGACAGCGCAGGCAGCAAGGGGGTGGTGGGCAGGCAACTCCGAGGCGGCAGGAGTCCCGCTGGCAAGTGGGCTCATGCCTCTTCTATCTATCCTCAGGCCCCAGTGGCCACGTGCACACAACAGCCTCTGGACCTGCAGCTTCCGAGCAGTGCAAGAGACACACACAGGCAACACCCTGGGGCCTTCTCGAATGAACTGTGTTGCGTCGAGCTCCTGCTGGCTGGCAGTGGCCTAGGCCAGCACAAGCCCTAGGGAGGCCTGGCTGAGCCTGGGCTGGGTCCCGCCCTAGCAGTGCCCAGGGCAAGCCTGGGTCTGCAGGCCAGGGTCCAGGCTCACTCCAGCCTGGGCGTGGAGCAGAGAGCCTGCAGCTGGGACTTCCAGGGGCAATGCTCAGCGCAGTGGCTTTGGCCTTGCAATCCACGTTCCCCCCCTCAGGCCGCCCTGCCTGTCAGACCCACACCCCCTAGAAGTGTGTTCCTGAGGCCGTTGGACAGCTGGGGCAGTGGAGGCTCTCCCAGCCTGGGAGGCCTGCCTAGAACACTGCTCTGTGTCCAAAGAGGATTCCCTGCACCGCCGGCGCTGGGGAGAGATCTTCTGCACCCAGGAGCCCCTTGGCGCACACAGTGTTTCCCCACGGAGAGCAGTGTGAGCAAGAGCCCCCGCCAGGGAAGCAGGGCCCTCTCCCATGGAAGCCCTCCACGCAGCAGGCTGTCCTGGGCTCAGCTGCCGGCCTTTGTGGCTGGAGAGACTGCAGCTCCTCTGGAGGCTCTGGGTACCAATGTGCACTCCCCTTCGAAGAAACGGGGCTTGTGGGATGAGGCCCTTGCCAAGAATGGCAAGCAGCCTGCTCCTTTCGATGAGACGCACGCGTGGGGAAGAGAGGCTGGGCAGCCGAGAAGGCAGCAAGAGGGGCAGCCAGGGAGGGGATCTGCATGCAGCTTGGAGAGCCCAGATCTCCCGCTTCCCACGAAACGAATGCCGGCTCTTGCCCTCCGGCCCCATTCACAAGTGGGCAGCCAGCTTCAGGATCTGCCCTTTCCCAGCCGTGAAAGCACACACAGGCTGCACCCTGAGCCCTGCCCAGGGGGACCTTTGCTCCCCGGGTGGGCCGAATGACACGACGGTGTGAGGGGAGAGAAGGCCCTGGGAGGCCTTCCTGGAGCTGCCATGGCATAGCAGTGCTCAGGAAAGGCACTCTCCTGGTTGGGGGCTGGGCGCACGCTGGAGTTGCTGCTTGGGGCAGAGCAGTCAGCTAGGAGATCCAGGGCTGAATTCAAAGCAGAGAGGTTTTCGGTGGAGCGATGACACCATCTGCTGGCCGCCAAGCATGGGAGGGGAAGCCTCGCTCCACAGGAGGTCCTGAGCCACTTGCCAAGCAGGAGGCACCCTGGCTCCCCAGGCGAGAGCGTCCTGCTTAGAACTTCCCTCCGGCAACAGAGTGGGTTGCCAGGGCCTGTGGGCTGGAGGGCGCTCAGAGGCCGCAGGGGAGGCTTTGGGCACCCAGTGCCCTCCCGTGGAAAACGCTTGCAGGCCCGTGCCTCCATGAGCTCCTCCAAGGTTTGGCGTGGGGAAGCTGTCCTTAGCAGGTGGCTTCCTGCCTAGTACTGCAGGCCTTGCTGGATGGCTGAGCTGCAGCTTCCTTGCAGGCTGCTGGTCCAGGGGGCATGTGTCCCCTGGTCCAGAAGGCTGCAGGAGGAGCTTCTAGCAAGGGGAGAGCAAGCACCTTGTTTCCTTGGCATAGACTGGCCGGGGCACCCAGAGGCCTGCCCGCAGGGAAGACAGCGCAGGCAGCAAGGGGGTGGTGGGCAGGCAACTCCGAGGCGGCAGGAGTCCCGCTGGCAAGTGGGCTCATGCCTCTTCTATCTATCCTCAGGCCCCAGTGGCCACGTGCACACAACAGCCTCTGGACCTGCAGCTTCCGAGCAGTGCAAGAGACACACACAGGCAACACCCTGGGGCCTTCTCGAATGAACTGTGTTGCGTCGAGCTCCTGCTGGCTGGCAGTGGCCTAGGCCAGCACAAGCCCTAGGGAGGCCTGGCTGAGCCTGGGCTGGGTCCCGCCCTAGCAGTGCCCAGGGCAAGCCTGGGTCTGCAGGCCAGGGTCCAGGCTCACTCCAGCCTGGGCGTGGAGCAGAGAGCCTGCAGCTGGGACTTCCAGGGGCAATGCTCAGCGCAGTGGCTTTGGCCTTGCAATCCACGTTCCCCCCCTCAGGCCGCCCTGCCTGTCAGACCCACACCCCCTAGAAGTGTGTTCCTGAGGCCGTTGGACAGCTGGGGCAGTGGAGGCTCTCCCAGCCTGGGAGGCCTGCCTAGAACACTGCTCTGTGTCCAAAGAGGATTCCCTGCACCGCCGGCGCTGGGGAGAGATCTTCTGCACCCAGGAGCCCCTTGGCGCACACAGTGTTTCCCCACGGAGAGCAGTGTGAGCAAGAGCCCCCGCCAGGGAAGCAGGGCCCTCTCCCATGGAAGCCCTCCACGCAGCAGGCTGTCCTGGGCTCAGCTGCCGGCCTTTGTGGCTGGAGAGACTGCAGCTCCTCTGGAGGCTCTGGGTACCAATGTGCACTCCCCTTCGAAGAAACGGGGCTTGTGGGATGAGGCCCTTGCCAAGAATGGCAAGCAGCCTGCTCCTTTCGATGAGACGCACGCGTGGGGAAGAGAGGCTGGGCAGCCGAGAAGGCAGCAAGAGGGGCAGCCAGGGAGGGGATCTGCATGCAGCTTGGAGAGCCCAGATCTCCCGCTTCCCACGAAACGAATGCCGGCTCTTGCCCTCCGGCCCCATTCACAAGTGGGCAGCCAGCTTCAGGATCTGCCCTTTCCCAGCCGTGAAAGCACACACAGGCTGCACCCTGAGCCCTGCCCAGGGGGACCTTTGCTCCCCGGGTGGGCCGAATGACACGACGGTGTGAGGGGAGAGAAGGCCCTGGGAGGCCTTCCTGGAGCTGCCATGGCATAGCAGTGCTCAGGAAAGGCACTCTCCTGGTTGGGGGCTGGGCGCACGCTGGAGTTGCTGCTTGGGGCAGAGCAGTCAGCTAGGAGATCCAGGGCTGAATTCAAAGCAGAGAGGTTTTCGGTGGAGCGATGACACCATCTGCTGGCCGCCAAGCGTGGGAGGGGAAGCCTCGCTCCACAGGAGGTCCTGAGCCACTTGCCAAGCAGGAGGCACCCTGGCTCCCCAGGCGAGAGCGTCCTGCTTAGAACTTCCCTCCGGCAACAGAGTGGGTTGCCAGGGCCTGTGGGCTGGAGGGCGCTCAGAGGCCGCAGGGGAGGCTTTGGGCACCCAGTGCCCTCCCGTGGAAAACGCTTGCAGGCCCGTGCCTCCATGAGCTCCTCCAAGGTTTGGCGTGGGGAAGCTGTCCTTAGCAGGTGGCTTCCTGCCTAGTACTGCAGGCCTTGCTGGATGGCTGAGCTGCAGCTTCCTTGCAGGCTGCTGGTCCAGGGGGCATGTGTCCCCTGGTCCAGAAGGCTGCAGGAGGAGCTTCTAGCAAGGGGAGAGCAAGCACCTTGTTTCCTTGGCATAGACTGGCCGGGGCACCCAGAGGCCTGCCCGCAGGGAAGACAGCGCAGGCAGCAAGGGGGTGGTGGGCAGGCAACTCCGAGGCGGCAGGAGTCCCGCTGGCAAGTGGGCTCATGCCTCTTCTATCTATCCTCAGGCCCCAGTGGCCACGTGCACACAACAGCCTCTGGACCTGCAGCTTCCGAGCAGTGCAAGAGACACACACAGGCAACACCCTGGGGCCTTCTCGAATGAACTGTGTTGCGTCGAGCTCCTGCTGGCTGGCAGTGGCCTAGGCCAGCACAAGCCCTAGGGAGGCCTGGCTGAGCCTGGGCTGGGTCCCGCCCTAGCAGTGCCCAGGGCAAGCCTGGGTCTGCAGGCCAGGGTCCAGGCTCACTCCAGCCTGGGCGTGGAGCAGAGAGCCTGCAGCTGGGACTTCCAGGGGCAATGCTCAGCGCAGTGGCTTTGGCCTTGCAATCCACGTTCCCCCCCTCAGGCCGCCCTGCCTGTCAGACCCACACCCCCTAGAAGTGTGTTCCTGAGGCCGTTGGACAGCTGGGGCAGTGGAGGCTCTCCCAGCCTGGGAGGCCTGCCTAGAACACTGCTCTGTGTCCAAAGAGGATTCCCTGCACCGCCGGCGCTGGGGAGAGATCTTCTGCACCCAGGAGCCCCTTGGCGCACACAGTGTTTCCCCACGGAGAGCAGTGTGAGCAAGAGCCCCCGCCAGGGAAGCAGGGCCCTCTCCCATGGAAGCCCTCCACGCAGCAGGCTGTCCTGGGCTCAGCTGCCGGCCTTTGTGGCTGGAGAGACTGCAGCTCCTCTGGAGGCTCTGGGTACCAATGTGCACTCCCCTTCGAAGAAACGGGGCTTGTGGGATGAGGCCCTTGCCAAGAATGGCAAGCAGCCTGCTCCTTTCGATGAGACGCACGCGTGGGGAAGAGAGGCTGGGCAGCCGAGAAGGCAGCAAGAGGGGCAGCCAGGGAGGGGATCTGCATGCAGCTTGGAGAGCCCAGATCTCCCGCTTCCCACGAAACGAATGCCGGCTCTTGCCCTCCGGCCCCATTCACAAGTGGGCAGCCAGCTTCAGGATCTGCCCTTTCCCAGCCGTGAAAGCACACACAGGCTGCACCCTGAGCCCTGCCCAGGGGGACCTTTGCTCCCCGGGTGGGCCGAATGACACGACGGTGTGAGGGGAGAGAAGGCCCTGGGAGGCCTTCCTGGAGCTGCCATGGCATAGCAGTGCTCAGGAAAGGCACTCTCCTGGTTGGGGGCTGGGCGCACGCTGGAGTTGCTGCTTGGGGCAGAGCAGTCAGCTAGGAGATCCAGGGCTGAATTCAAAGCAGAGAGGTTTTCGGTGGAGCGATGACACCATCTGCTGGCCGCCAAGCATGGGAGGGGAAGCCTCGCTCCACAGGAGGTCCTGAGCCACTTGCCAAGCAGGAGGCACCCTGGCTCCCCAGGCGAGAGCGTCCTGCTTAGAACTTCCCTCCGGCAACAGAGTGGGTTGCCAGGGCCTGTGGGCTGGAGGGCGCTCAGAGGCCGCAGGGGAGGCTTTGGGCACCCAGTGCCCTCCCGTGGAAAACGCTTGCAGGCCCGTGCCTCCATGAGCTCCTCCAAGGTTTGGCGTGGGGAAGCTGTCCTTAGCAGGTGGCTTCCTGCCTAGTACTGCAGGCCTTGCTGGATGGCTGAGCTGCAGCTTCCTTGCAGGCTGCTGGTCCAGGGGGCATGTGTCCCCTGGTCCAGAAGGCTGCAGGAGGAGCTTCTAGCAAGGGGAGAGCAAGCACCTTGTTTCCTTGGCATAGACTGGCCGGGGCACCCAGAGGCCTGCCCGCAGGGAAGACAGCGCAGGCAGCAAGGGGGTGGTGGGCAGGCAACTCCGAGGCGGCAGGAGTCCCGCTGGCAAGTGGGCTCATGCCTCTTCTATCTATCCTCAGGCCCCAGTGGCCACGTGCACACAACAGCCTCTGGACCTGCAGCTTCCGAGCAGTGCAAGAGACACACACAGGCAACACCCTGGGGCCTTCTCGAATGAACTGTGTTGCGTCGAGCTCCTGCTGGCTGGCAGTGGCCTAGGCCAGCACAAGCCCTAGGGAGGCCTGGCTGAGCCTGGGCTGGGTCCCGCCCTAGCAGTGCCCAGGGCAAGCCTGGGTCTGCAGGCCAGGGTCCAGGCTCACTCCAGCCTGGGCGTGGAGCAGAGAGCCTGCAGCTGGGACTTCCAGGGGCAATGCTCAGCGCAGTGGCTTTGGCCTTGCAATCCACGTTCCCCCCCTCAGGCCGCCCTGCCTGTCAGACCCACACCCCCTAGAAGTGTGTTCCTGAGGCCGTTGGACAGCTGGGGCAGTGGAGGCTCTCCCAGCCTGGGAGGCCTGCCTAGAACACTGCTCTGTGTCCAAAGAGGATTCCCTGCACCGCCGGCGCTGGGGAGAGATCTTCTGCACCCAGGAGCCCCTTGGCGCACACAGTGTTTCCCCACGGAGAGCAGTGTGAGCAAGAGCCCCCGCCAGGGAAGCAGGGCCCTCTCCCATGGAAGCCCTCCACGCAGCAGGCTGTCCTGGGCTCAGCTGCCGGCCTTTGTGGCTGGAGAGACTGCAGCTCCTCTGGAGGCTCTGGGTACCAATGTGCACTCCCCTTCGAAGAAACGGGGCTTGTGGGATGAGGCCCTTGCCAAGAATGGCAAGCAGCCTGCTCCTTTCGATGAGACGCACGCGTGGGGAAGAGAGGCTGGGCAGCCGAGAAGGCAGCAAGAGGGGCAGCCAGGGAGGGGATCTGCATGCAGCTTGGAGAGCCCAGATCTCCCGCTTCCCACGAAACGAATGCCGGCTCTTGCCCTCCGGCCCCATTCACAAGTGGGCAGCCAGCTTCAGGATCTGCCCTTTCCCAGCCGTGAAAGCACACACAGGCTGCACCCTGAGCCCTGCCCAGGGGGACCTTTGCTCCCCGGGTGGGCCGAATGACACGACGGTGTGAGGGGAGAGAAGGCCCTGGGAGGCCTTCCTGGAGCTGCCATGGCATAGCAGTGCTCAGGAAAGGCACTCTCCTGGTTGGGGGCTGGGCGCACGCTGGAGTTGCTGCTTGGGGCAGAGCAGTCAGCTAGGAGATCCAGGGCTGAATTCAAAGCAGAGAGGTTTTCGGTGGAGCGATGACACCATCTGCTGGCCGCCAAGCATGGGAGGGGAAGCCTCGCTCCACAGGAGGTCCTGAGCCACTTGCCAAGCAGGAGGCACCCTGGCTCCCCAGGCGAGAGCGTCCTGCTTAGAACTTCCCTCCGGCAACAGAGTGGGTTGCCAGGGCCTGTGGGCTGGAGGGCGCTCAGAGGCCGCAGGGGAGGCTTTGGGCACCCAGTGCCCTCCCGTGGAAAACGCTTGCAGGCCCGTGCCTCCATGAGCTCCTCCAAGGTTTGGCGTGGGGAAGCTGTCCTTAGCAGGTGGCTTCCTGCCTAGTACTGCAGGCCTTGCTGGATGGCTGAGCTGCAGCTTCCTTGCAGGCTGCTGGTCCAGGGGGCATGTGTCCCCTGGTCCAGAAGGCTGCAGGAGGAGCTTCTAGCAAGGGGAGAGCAAGCACCTTGTTTCCTTGGCATAGACTGGCCGGGGCACCCAGAGGCCTGCCCGCAGGGAAGACAGCGCAGGCAGCAAGGGGGTGGTGGGCAGGCAACTCCGAGGCGGCAGGAGTCCCGCTGGCAAGTGGGCTCATGCCTCTTCTATCTATCCTCAGGCCCCAGTGGCCACGTGCACACAACAGCCTCTGGACCTGCAGCTTCCGAGCAGTGCAAGAGACACACACAGGCAACACCCTGGGGCCTTCTCGAATGAACTGTGTTGCGTCGAGCTCCTGCTGGCTGGCAGTGGCCTAGGCCAGCACAAGCCCTAGGGAGGCCTGGCTGAGCCTGGGCTGGGTCCCGCCCTAGCAGTGCCCAGGGCAAGCCTGGGTCTGCAGGCCAGGGTCCAGGCTCACTCCAGCCTGGGCGTGGAGCAGAGAGCCTGCAGCTGGGACTTCCAGGGGCAATGCTCAGCGCAGTGGCTTTGGCCTTGCAATCCACGTTCCCCCCCTCAGGCCGCCCTGCCTGTCAGACCCACACCCCCTAGAAGTGTGTTCCTGAGGCCGTTGGACAGCTGGGGCAGTGGAGGCTCTCCCAGCCTGGGAGGCCTGCCTAGAACACTGCTCTGTGTCCAAAGAGGATTCCCTGCACCGCCGGCGCTGGGGAGAGATCTTCTGCACCCAGGAGCCCCTTGGCGCACACAGTGTTTCCCCACGGAGAGCAGTGTGAGCAAGAGCCCCCGCCAGGGAAGCAGGGCCCTCTCCCATGGAAGCCCTCCACGCAGCAGGCTGTCCTGGGCTCAGCTGCCGGCCTTTGTGGCTGGAGAGACTGCAGCTCCTCTGGAGGCTCTGGGTACCAATGTGCACTCCCCTTCGAAGAAACGGGGCTTGTGGGATGAGGCCCTTGCCAAGAATGGCAAGCAGCCTGCTCCTTTCGATGAGACGCACGCGTGGGGAAGAGAGGCTGGGCAGCCGAGAAGGCAGCAAGAGGGGCAGCCAGGGAGGGGATCTGCATGCAGCTTGGAGAGCCCAGATCTCCCGCTTCCCACGAAACGAATGCCGGCTCTTGCCCTCCGGCCCCATTCACAAGTGGGCAGCCAGCTTCAGGATCTGCCCTTTCCCAGCCGTGAAAGCACACACAGGCTGCACCCTGAGCCCTGCCCAGGGGGACCTTTGCTCCCCGGGTGGGCCGAATGACACGACGGTGTGAGGGGAGAGAAGGCCCTGGGAGGCCTTCCTGGAGCTGCCATGGCATAGCAGTGCTCAGGAAAGGCACTCTCCTGGTTGGGGGCTGGGCGCACGCTGGAGTTGCTGCTTGGGGCAGAGCAGTCAGCTAGGAGATCCAGGGCTGAATTCAAAGCAGAGAGGTTTTCGGTGGAGCGATGACACCATCTGCTGGCCGCCAAGCATGGGAGGGGAAGCCTCGCTCCACAGGAGGTCCTGAGCCACTTGCCAAGCAGGAGGCACCCTGGCTCCCCAGGCGAGAGCGTCCTGCTTAGAACTTCCCTCCGGCAACAGAGTGGGTTGCCAGGGCCTGTGGGCTGGAGGGCGCTCAGAGGCCGCAGGGGAGGTTTTGGGCACCCAGTGCCCTCCCGTGGAAAACGCTTGCAGGCCCGTGCCTCCATGAGCTCCTCCAAGGTTTGGCGTGGGAAAGCTGTCCTTAGCAGGTGGCTTCCTGCCTAGTACTGCAGGCCTTGCTGGATGGCTGAGCTGCAGCTTCCTTGCAGGCTGCTGGTCCAGGGGGCATGTGTCCCCTGGTCCAGAAGGCTGCAGGAGGAGCTTCTAGCAAGGGGAGAGCAAGCACCTTGTTTCCTTGGCATAGACTGGCCGGGGCACCCAGAGGCCTGCCCGCAGGGAAGACAGCGCAGGCAGCAAGGGGGTGGTGGGCAGGCAACTCCGAGGCGGCAGGAGTCCCGCTGGCAAGTGGGCTCATGCCTCTTCTATCTATCCTCAGGCCCCAGTGGCCACGTGCACACAACAGCCTCTGGACCTGCAGCTTCCGAGCAGTGCAAGAGACACACACAGGCAACACCCTGGGGCCTTCTCGAATGAACTGTGTTGCGTCGAGCTCCTGCTGGCTGGCAGTGGCCTAGGCCAGCACAAGCCCTAGGGAGGCCTGGCTGAGCCTGGGCTGGGTCCCGCCCTAGCAGTGCCCAGGGCAAGCCTGGGTCTGCAGGCCAGGGTCCAGGCTCACTCCAGCCTGGGCGTGGAGCAGAGAGCCTGCAGCTGGGACTTCCAGGGGCAATGCTCAGCGCAGTGGCTTTGGCCTTGCAATCCACGTTCCCCCCCTCAGGCCGCCCTGCCTGTCAGACCCACACCCCCTAGAAGTGTGTTCCTGAGGCCGTTGGACAGCTGGGGCAGTGGAGGCTCTCCCAGCCTGGGAGGCCTGCCTAGAACACTGCTCTGTGTCCAAAGAGGATTCCCTGCACCGCCGGCGCTGGGGAGAGATCTTCTGCACCCAGGAGCCCCTTGGCGCACACAGTGTTTCCCCACGGAGAGCAGTGTGAGCAAGAGCCCCCGCCAGGGAAGCAGGGCCCTCTCCCATGGAAGCCCTCCACGCAGCAGGCTGTCCTGGGCTCAGCTGCCGGCCTTTGTGGCTGGAGAGACTGCAGCTCCTCTGGAGGCTCTGGGTACCAATGTGCACTCCCCTTCGAAGAAACGGGGCTTGTGGGATGAGGCCCTTGCCAAGAATGGCAAGCAGCCTGCTCCTTTCGATGAGACGCACGCGTGGGGAAGAGAGGCTGGGCAGCCGAGAAGGCAGCAAGAGGGGCAGCCAGGGAGGGGATCTGCATGCAGCTTGGAGAGCCCAGATCTCCCGCTTCCCACGAAACGAATGCCGGCTCTTGCCCTCCGGCCCCATTCACAAGTGGGCAGCCAGCTTCAGGATCTGCCCTTTCCCAGCCGTGAAAGCACACACAGGCTGCACCCTGAGCCCTGCCCAGGGGGACCTTTGCTCCCCGGGTGGGCCGAATGACACGACGGTGTGAGGGGAGAGAAGGCCCTGGGAGGCCTTCCTGGAGCTGCCATGGCATAGCAGTGCTCAGGAAAGGCACTCTCCTGGTTGGGGGCTGGGCGCACGCTGGAGTTGCTGCTTGGGGCAGAGCAGTCAGCTAGGAGATCCAGGGCTGAATTCAAAGCAGAGAGGTTTTCGGTGGAGCGATGACACCATCTGCTGGCCGCCAAGCATGGGAGGGGAAGCCTCGCTCCACAGGAGGTCCTGAGCCACTTGCCAAGCAGGAGGCACCCTGGCTCCCCAGGCGAGAGCGTCCTGCTTAGAACTTCCCTCCGGCAACAGAGTGGGTTGCCAGGGCCTGTGGGCTGGAGGGCGCTCAGAGGCCGCAGGGGAGGCTTTGGGCACCCAGTGCCCTCCCGTGGAAAACGCTTGCAGGCCCGTGCCTCCATGAGCTCCTCCAAGGTTTGGCGTGGGGAAGCTGTCCTTAGCAGGTGGCTTCCTGCCTAGTACTGCAGGCCTTGCTGGATGGCTGAGCTGCAGCTTCCTTGCAGGCTGCTGGTCCAGGGGGCATGTGTCCCCTGGTCCAGAAGGCTGCAGGAGGAGCTTCTAGCAAGGGGAGAGCAAGCACCTTGTTTCCTTGGCATAGACTGGCCGGGGCACCCAGAGGCCTGCCCGCAGGGAAGACAGCGCAGGCAGCAAGGGGGTGGTGGGCAGGCAACTCCGAGGCGGCAGGAGTCCCGCTGGCAAGTGGGCTCATGCCTCTTCTATCTATCCTCAGGCCCCAGTGGCCAGGTGCACACAACAGCCTCTGGACCTGCAGCTTCCGAGCAGTGCAAGAGACACACACAGGCAACACCCTGGGGCCTTCTCGAATGAACTGTGTTGCGTCGAGCTCCTGCTGGCTGGCAGTGGCCTAGGCCAGCACAAGCCCTAGGGAGGCCTGGCTGAGCCTGGGCTGGGTCCCGCCCTAGCAGTGCCCAGGGCAAGCCTGGGTCTGCAGGCCAGGGTCCAGGCTCACTCCAGCCTGGGCGTGGAGCAGAGAGCCTGCAGCTGGGACTTCCAGGGGCAATGCTCAGCGCAGTGGCTTTGGCCTTGCAATCCACGTTCCCCGCCTCAGGCCGCCCTGCCTGTCAGACCCACACCCCCTAGAAGTGTGTTCCTGAGGCCGTTGGACAGCTGGGGCAGTGGAGGCTCTCCCAGCCTGGGAGGCCTGCCTAGAACACTGCTCTGTGTCCAAAGAGGGTTCCCTGCACCGCCGGCGCTGGGGAGAGATCTTCTGCACCCAGGAGCCACTTGGCGCACACAGTGTCTCCCCACAGAGAGCAGTGTGAGCAAGAGCCCCCGCCAGGGAAGCAGGGCCCTCTCCCATGGAAGCCCTCCACGCAGCAGGCTGTCCTGGGCTCAGCTGCCGGCCTTTGTGGCTGGAGAGACGGCAGCTCCTCTGGAGGCTCTGGGTACCAAGGTGCACTCCCCTTCGAGGAAACGGGGCTTGTGGGATGAGGCCCTTGCCAAGAATGGCAAGCAGCCTGCTCCTTTCGATGAGACGCACGCGTGGGGAAGAGAGGCTGGGCAGCCGAGAAGGCAGCAAGAGGGGCAGCCAGGGAGGGGATCTGCATGCAGCTTGGAGAGCCCAGATCTCCCGCTTCCCACGAAACGAATGCCGGCTCTTGCCCTCCGGCCCCATTCACAAGTGGGCAGCCAGCTTCAGGATCTCCCCTTTCCCAGCCGTGAAAGCACACACAGGCTGCACCCTGAGCCCTGCCCAGGGGGACCTTTGCTCCCCGGGTGGGCCCAATGACACGACGGTGTGAGGGGAGAGAAGGCCCTGGGAGGCCTTCCTGGAGCTGCCATGGCATAGCAGTGCTCAGGAAAGGCACTCTCCTGGTTGGGGGCTGGGCGCACGCTGGAGTTGCTGCTTGGGGCAGAGCAGTCAGCTAGGAGATCCAGGGCTGAATTCAAAGCAGAGAGGTTTTCGGTGGAGCGATGACACCATCTGCTGGCCGCCAAGCATGGGAGGGGAAGCCTCGCTCCACAGGAGGTCCTGAGCCACTTGCCAAGCAGGAGGCACCCTGGCTCCCCAGGCGAGAGCGTCCTGCTTAGAACTTCCCTCCGGCAACAGAGTGGGTTGCCAGGGCCTGTGGGCTGGAGGGCGCTCAGAGGCCGCAGGGGAGGCTTTGGGCACCCAGTGCCCTCCCGTGGAAAACGCTTGCAGGCCCGTGCCTCCATGAGCTCCTCCAAGGTTTGGCGTGGGGAAGCTGTCCTTAGCAGGTGGCTTCCTGCCTAGTACTGCAGGCCTTGCTGGATGGCTGAGCTGCAGCTTCCTTGCAGGCTGCTGGTCCAGGGGGCATGTGTCCCCTGGTCCAGAAGGCTGCAGGAGGAGCTTCTAGCAAGGGGAGAGCAAGCACCTTGTTTCCTTGGCATAGACTGGCCGGGGCACCCAGAGGCCTGCCCGCAGGGAAGACAGCGCAGGCAGCAAGGGGGTGGTGGGCAGGCAACTCCGAGGCGGCAGGAGTCCCGCTGGCAAGTGGGCTCATGCCTCTTCTATCTATCCTCAGGCCCCAGTGGCCACGTGCACACAACAGCCTCTGGACCTGCAGCTTCCGAGCAGTGCAAGAGACACACACAGGCAACACCCTGGGGCCTTCTCGAATGAACTGTGTTGCGTCGAGCTCCTGCTGGCTGGCAGTGGCCTAGGCCAGCACAAGCCCTAGGGAGGCCTGGCTGAGCCTGGGCTGGGTCCCGCCCTAGCAGTGCCCAGGGCAAGCCTGGGTCTGCAGGCCAGGGTCCAGGCTCACTCCAGCCTGGGCGTGGAGCAGAGAGCCTGCAGCTGGGACTTCCAGGGGCAATGCTCAGCGCAGTGGCTTTGGCCTTGCAATCCACGTTACCCCCCTCAGGCCGCCCTGCCTGTCAGACCCACACCCCCTAGAAGTGTGTTCCTGAGGCCGTTGGACAGCTGGGGCAGTGGAGGCTCTCCCAGCCTGGGAGGCCTGCCTAGAACACTGCTCTGTGTCCAAAGAGGATTCCCTGCACCGCCGGCGCTGGGGAGAGATCTTCTGCACCCAGGAGCCCCTTGGCGCACACAGTGTTTCCCCACGGAGAGCAGTGTGAGCAAGAGCCCCCGCCAGGGAAGCAGGGCCCTCTCCCATGGAAGCCCTCCACGCAGCAGGCTGTCCTGGGCTCAGCTGCCGGCCTTTGTGGCTGGAGAGACTGCAGCTCCTCTGGAGGCTCTGGGTACCAATGTGCACTCCCCTTCGAAGAAACGGGGCTTGTGGGATGAGGCCCTTGCCAAGAATGGCAAGCAGCCTGCTCCTTTCGATGAGACGCACGCGTGGGGAAGAGAGGCTGGGCAGCCGAGAAGGCAGCAAGAGGGGCAGCCAGGGAGGGGATCTGCATGCAGCTTGGAGAGCCCAGATCTCCCGCTTCCCACGAAACGAATGCCGGCTCTTGCCCTCCGGCCCCATTCACAAGTGGGCAGCCAGCTTCAGGATCTGCCCTTTCCCAGCCGTGAAAGCACACACAGGCTGCACCCTGAGCCCTGCCCAGGGGGACCTTTGCTCCCTGGGTGGGCCGAATGACACGACGGTGTGAGGGGAGAGAAGGCCCTGGGAGGCCTTCCTGGAGCTGCCATGGCATAGCAGTGCTCAGGAAAGGCACTCTCCTGGTTGGGGGCTGGGCGCACGCTGGAGTTGCTGCTTGGGGCAGAGCAGTCAGCTAGGAGATCCAGGGCTGAATTCAAAGCAGAGAGGTTTTCGGTGGAGCGATGACACCATCTGCTGGCCGCCAAGCATGGGAGGGGAAGCCTCGCTCCACAGGAGGTCCTGAGCCACTTGCCAAGCAGGAGGCACCCTGGCTCCCCAGGCGAGAGCATCCTGCTTAGAACTTCCCTCCGGCAACAGAGTGGGTTGCCAGGGCCTGTGGGCTGGAGGGCGCTCAGAGGCCGCAGGGGAGGTTTTGGGCACCCAGTGCCCTCCCGTGGAAAACGCTTGCAGGCCCGTGCCTCCATGAGCTCCTCCAAGGTTTGGCGTGGGGAAGCTGTCCTTAGCAGGTGGCTTCCTGCCTAGTACTGCAGGCCTTGCTGGATGGCTGAGCTGCAGCTTCCTTGCAGGCTGCTGGTCCAGGGGGCATGTGTCCCCTGGTCCAGAAGGCTGCAGGAGGAGCTTCTAGCAAGGGGAGAGCAAGCACCTTGTTTCCTTGGCATAGACTGGCCGGGGCACCCAGAGGCCTGCCCGCAGGGAAGACAGCGCAGGCAGCAAGGGGGTGGTGGGCAGGCAACTCCGAGGCGGCAGGAGTCCCGCTGGCAAGTGGGCTCATGCCTCTTCTATCTATCCTCAGGCCCCAGTGGCCAGGTGCACACAACAGCCTCTGGACCTGCAGCTTCCGAGCAGTGCAAGAGACACACACAGGCAACACCCTGGGGCCTTCTCGAATGAACTGTGTTGCGTCGAGCTCCTGCTGGCTGGCAGTGGCCTAGGCCAGCACAAGCCCTAGGGAGGCCTGGCTGAGCCTGGGCTGGGTCCCGCCCTAGCAGTGCCCAGGGCAAGCCTGGGTCTGCAGGCCAGGGTCCAGGCTCACTCCAGCCTGGGCGTGGAGCAGAGAGCCTGCAGCTGGGACTTCCAGGGGCAATGCTCAGCGCAGTGGCTTTGGCCTTGCAATCCACGTTCCCCCCCTCAGGCCGCCCTGCCTGTCAGACCCACACCCCCTAGAAGTGTGTTCCTGAGGCCGTTGGACAGCTGGGGCAGTGGAGGCTCTCCCAGCCTGGGAGGCCTGCCTAGAACACTGCTCTGTGTCCAAAGAGGATTCCCTGCACCGCCGGCGCTGGGGAGAGATCTTCTGCACCCAGGAGCCCCTTGGCGCACACAGTGTTTCCCCACGGAGAGCAGTGTGAGCAAGAGCCCCCGCCAGGGAAGCAGGGCCCTCTCCCATGGAAGCCCTCCACGCAGCAGGCTGTCCTGGGCTCAGCTGCCGGCCTTTGTGGCTGGAGAGACTGCAGCTCCTCTGGAGGCTCTGGGTACCAATGTGCACTCCCCTTCGAAGAAACGGGGCTTGTGGGATGAGGCCCTTGCCAAGAATGGCAAGCAGCCTGCTCCTTTCGATGAGACGCACGCGTGGGGAAGAGAGGCTGGGCAGCCGAGAAGGCAGCAAGAGGGGCAGCCAGGGAGGGGATCTGCATGCAGCTTGGAGAGCCCAGATCTCCCGCTTCCCACGAAACGAATGCCGGCTCTTGCCCTCCGGCCCCATTCACAAGTGGGCAGCCAGCTTCAGGATCTGCCCTTTCCCAGCCGTGAAAGCACACACAGGCTGCACCCTGAGCCCTGCCCAGGGGGACCTTTGCTCCCCGGGTGGGCCGAATGACACGACGGTGTGAGGGGAGAGAAGGCCCTGGGAGGCCTTCCTGGAGCTGCCATGGCATAGCAGTGCTCAGGAAAGGCACTCTCCTGGTTGGGGGCTGGGCGCACGCTGGAGTTGCTGCTTGGGGCAGAGCAGTCAGCTAGGAGATCCAGGGCTGAATTCAAAGCAGAGAGGTTTTCGGTGGAGCGATGACACCATCTGCTGGCCGCCAAGCATGGGAGGGGAAGCCTCGCTCCACAGGAGGTCCTGAGCCACTTGCCAAGCAGGAGGCACCCTGGCTCCCCAGGCGAGAGCGTCCTGCTTAGAACTTCCCTCCGGCAACAGAGTGGGTTGCCAGGGCCTGTGGGCTGGAGGGCGCTCAGAGGCCGCAGGGGAGGCTTTGGGCACCCAGTGCCCTCCCGTGGAAAACGCTTGCAGGCCCGTGCCTCCATGAGCTCCTCCAAGGTTTGGCGTGGGGAAGCTGTCCTTAGCAGGTGGCTTCCTGCCTAGTACTGCAGGCCTTGCTGGATGGCTGAGCTGCAGCTTCCTTGCAGGCTGCTGGTCCAGGGGGCATGTGTCCCCTGGTCCAGAAGGCTGCAGGAGGAGCTTCTAGCAAGGGGAGAGCAAGCACCTTGTTTCCTTGGCATAGACTGGCCGGGGCACCCAGAGGCCTGCCCGCAGGGAAGACAGCGCAGGCAGCAAGGGGGTGGTGGGCAGGCAACTCCGAGGCGGCAGGAGTCCCGCTGGCAAGTGGGCTCATGCCTCTTCTATCTATCCTCAGGCCCCAGTGGCCACGTGCACACAACAGCCTCTGGACCTGCAGCTTCCGAGCAGTGCAAGAGACACACACAGGCAACACCCTGGGGCCTTCTCGAATGAACTGTGTTGCGTCGAGCTCCTGCTGGCTGGCAGTGGCCTAGGCCAGCACAAGCCCTAGGGAGGCCTGGCTGAGCCTGGGCTGGGTCCCGCCCTAGCAGTGCCCAGGGCAAGCCTGGGTCTGCAGGCCAGGGTCCAGGCTCACTCCAGCCTGGGCGTGGAGCAGAGAGCCTGCAGCTGGGACTTCCAGGGGCAATGCTCAGCGCAGTGGCTTTGGCCTTGCAATCCACGTTCCCCCCCTCAGGCCGCCCTGCCTGTCAGACCCACACCCCCTAGAAGTGTGTTCCTGAGGCCGTTGGACAGCTGGGGCAGTGGAGGCTCTCCCAGCCTGGGAGGCCTGCCTAGAACACTGCTCTGTGTCCAAAGAGGGTTCCCTGCACCGCCGGCGCTGGGGAGAGATCTTCTGCACCCAGGAGCCACTTGGCGCACACAGTGTTTCCCCACGGAGAGCAGTGTGAGCAAGAGCCCCCGCCAGGGAAGCAGGGCCCTCTCCCATGGAAGCCCTCCACGCAGCAGGCTGTCCTGGGCTCAGCTGCCGGCCTTTGTGGCTGGAGAGACGGCAGCTCCTCTGGAGGCTCTGGGTACCAAGGTGCACTCCCCTTCGAGGAAACGGGGCTTGTGGGATGAGGCCCTTGCCAAGAATGGCAAGCAGCCTGCTCCTTTCGATGAGACGCACGCGTGGGGAAGAGAGGCTGGGCAGCCGAGAAGGCAGCAAGAGGGGCAGCCAGGGAGGGGATCTGCATGCAGCTTGGAGAGCCCAGATCTCCCGCTTCCCACGAAACGAATGCCGGCTCTTGCCCTCCGGCCCCATTCACAAGTGGGCAGCCAGCTTCAGGATCTGCCCTTTCCCAGCCGTGAAAGCACACACAGGCTGCACCCTGAGCCCTGCCCAGGGGGACCTTTGCTCCCCGGGTGGGCCGAATGACACGACGGTGTGAGGGGAGAGAAGGCCCTGGGAGGCCTTCCTGGAGCTGCCATGGCATAGCAGTGCTCAGGAAAGGCACTCTCCTGGTTGGGGGCTGGGCGCACGCTGGAGTTGCTGCTTGGGGCAGAGCAGTCAGCTAGGAGATCCAGGGCTGAATTCAAAGCAGAGAGGTTTTCGGTGGAGCGATGACACCATCTGCTGGCTGCCAAGCATGGGAGGGGAAGCCTCGCTCCACAGGAGGTCCTGAGCCACTTGCCAAGCAGGAGGCACCCTGGCTCCCCAGGCGAGAGCGTCCTGCTTAGAACTTCCCTCCGGCAACAGAGTGGGTTGCCAGGGCCTGTGGGCTGGAGGGCGCTCAGAGGCCGCAGGGGAGGCTTTGGGCACCCAGTGCCCTCCCGTGGAAAACGCTTGCAGGCCCGTGCCTCCATGAGCTCCTCCAAGGTTTGGCGTGGGGAAGCTGTCCTTAGCAGGTGGCTTCCTGCCTAGTACTGCAGGCCTTGCTGGATGGCTGAGCTGCAGCTTCCTTGCAGGCTGCTGGTCCAGGGGGCATGTGTCCCCTGGTCCAGAAGGCTGCAGGAGGAGCTTCTAGCAAGGGGAGAGCAAGCACCTTGTTTCCTTGGCATAGACTGGCCGGGGCACCCAGAGGCCTGCCCGCAGGGAAGACAGCGCAGGCAGCAAGGGGGTGGTGGGCAGGCAACTCCGAGGCGGCAGGAGTCCCGCTGGCAAGTGGGCTCATGCCTCTTCTATCTATCCTCAGGCCCCAGTGGCCACGTGCACACAACAGCCTCTGGACCTGCAGCTTCCGAGCAGTGCAAGAGACACACACAGGCAACACCCTGGGGCCTTCTCGAATGAACTGTGTTGCGTCGAGCTCCTGCTGGCTGGCAGTGGCCTAGGCCAGCACAAGCCCTAGGGAGGCCTGGCTGAGCCTGGGCTGGGTCCCGCCCTAGCAGTGCCCAGGGCAAGCCTGGGTCTGCAGGCCAGGGTCCAGGCTCACTCCAGCCTGGGCGTGGAGCAGAGAGCCTGCAGCTGGGACTTCCAGGGGCAATGCTCAGCGCAGTGGCTTTGGCCTTGCAATCCACGTTCCCCCCCTCAGGCCGCCCTGCCTGTCAGACCCACACCCCCTAGAAGTGTGTTCCTGAGGCCGTTGGACAGCTGGGGCAGTGGAGGCTCTCCCAGCCTGGGAGGCCTGCCTAGAACACTGCTCTGTGTCCAAAGAGGATTCCCTGCACCGCCGGCGCTGGGGAGAGATCTTCTGCACCCAGGAGCCCCTTGGCGCACACAGTGTTTCCCCACGGAGAGCAGTGTGAGCAAGAGCCCCCGCCAGGGAAGCAGGGCCCTCTCCCATGGAAGCCCTCCACGCAGCAGGCTGTCCTGGGCTCAGCTGCCGGCCTTTGTGGCTGGAGAGACTGCAGCTCCTCTGGAGGCTCTGGGTACCAATGTGCACTCCCCTTCGAAGAAACGGGGCTTGTGGGATGAGGCCCTTGCCAAGAATGGCAAGCAGCCTGCTCCTTTCGATGAGACGCACGCGTGGGGAAGAGAGGCTGGGCAGCCGAGAAGGCAGCAAGAGGGGCAGCCAGGGAGGGGATCTGCATGCAGCTTGGAGAGCCCAGATCTCCCGCTTCCCACGAAACGAATGCCGGCTCTTGCCCTCCGGCCCCATTCACAAGTGGGCAGCCAGCTTCAGGATCTGCCCTTTCCCAGCCGTGAAAGCACACACAGGCTGCACCCTGAGCCCTGCCCAGGGGGACCTTTGCTCCCTGGGTGGGCCGAATGACACGACGGTGTGAGGGGAGAGAAGGCCCTGGGAGGCCTTCCTGGAGCTGCCATGGCATAGCAGTGCTCAGGAAAGGCACTCTCCTGGTTGGGGGCTGGGCGCACGCTGGAGTTGCTGCTTGGGGCAGAGCAGTCAGCTAGGAGATCCAGGGCTGAATTCAAAGCAGAGAGGTTTTCGGTGGAGCGATGACACCATCTGCTGGCCGCCAAGCATGGGAGGGGAAGCCTCGCTCCACAGGAGGTCCTGAGCCACTTGCCAAGCAGGAGGCACCCTGGCTCCCCAGGCGAGAGCGTCCTGCTTAGAACTTCCCTCCGGCAACAGAGTGGGTTGCCAGGGCCTGTGGGCTGGAGGGCGCTCAGAGGCCGCAGGGGAGGCTTTGGGCACCCAGTGCCCTCCCGTGGAAAACGCTTGCAGGCCCGTGCCTCCATGAGCTCCTCCAAGGTTTGGCGTGGGAAAGCTGTCCTTAGCAGGTGGCTTCCTGCCTAGTACTGCAGGCCTTGCTGGATGGCTGAGCTGCAGCTTCCTTGCAGGCTGCTGGTCCAGGGGGCATGTGTCCCCTGGTCCAGAAGGCTGCAGGAGGAGCTTCTAGCAAGGGGAGAGCAAGCACCTTGTTTCCTTGGCATAGACTGGCCGGGGCACCCAGAGACCTGCCCGCAGGGAAGACAGCGCAGGCAGCAAGGGGGTGGTGGGCAGGCAACTCCGAGGCGGCAGGAGTCCCGCTGGCAAGTGGGCTCATGCCTCTTCTATCTATCCTCAGGCCCCAGTGGCCAGGTGCACACAACAGCCTCTGGACCTGCAGCTTCCGAGCAGTGCAAGAGACACACACAGGCAACACCCTGGGGCCTTCTCGAATGAACTGTGTTGCGTCGAGCTCCTGCTGGCTGGCAGTGGCCTAGGCCAGCACAAGCCCTAGGGAGGCCTGGCTGAGCCTGGGCTGGGTCCCGCCCTAGCAGTGCCCAGGGCAAGCCTGGGTCTGCAGGCCAGGGTCCAGGCTCACTCCAGCCTGGGCGTGGAGCAGAGAGCCTGCAGCTGGGACTTCCAGGGGCAATGCTCAGCGCAGTGGCTTTGGCCTTGCAATCCACGTTCCCCGCCTCAGGCCGCCCTGCCTGTCAGACCCACACCCCCTAGAAGTGTGTTCCTGAGGCCGTTGGACAGCTGGGGCAGTGGAGGCTCTCTCAGCCTGGGAGGCCTGCCTAGAACACTGCTCTGTGTCCAAAGAGGGTTCCCGGCACCGCCGGCGCTGGGGAGAGATCTTCTGCACCCAGGAGCCCCTTGGCGCACACAGTGTTTCCCCACGGAGAGCAGTGTGAGCAAGAGCCCCCGCCAGGGAAGCAGGGCCCTCTCCCATGGAAGCCCTCCACGCAGCAGGCTGTCCTGGGCTCAGCTGCCGGCCTTTGTGGCTGGAGAGACTGCAGCTCCTCTGGAGGCTCTGGGTACCAATGTGCACTCCCCTTCGAGGAAACGGGGCTTGTGGGATGAGGCCCTTGCCAAGAATGGCAAGCAGCCTGCTCCTTTCGATGAGACGCACGCGTGGGGAAGAGAGGCTGGGCAGCCGAGAAGGCAGCAAGAGGGGCAGCCAGGGAGGGGATCTGCATGCAGCTTGGAGAGCCCAGATCTCCCGCTTCCCACGAAACGAATGCCGGCTCTTGCCCTCCGGCCCCATTCACAAGTGGGCAGCCAGCTTCAGGATCTGCCCTTTCCCAGCCGTGAAAGCACACACAGGCTGCACCCTGAGCCCTGCCCAGGGGGACCTTTGCTCCCCGGGTGGGCCGAATGACACGACGGTGTGAGGGGAGAGAAGGCCCTGGGAGGCCTTCCTGGAGCTGCCATGGCATAGCAGTGCTCAGGAAAGGCACTCTCCTGGTTGGGGGCTGGGCGCACGCTGGAGTTGCTGCTTGGGGCAGAGCAGTCAGCTAGGAGATCCAGGGCTGAATTCAAAGCAGAGAGGTTTTCGGTGGAGCGATGACACCATCTGCTGGCCGCCAAGCATGGGAGGGGAAGCCTCGCTCCACAGGAGGTCCTGAGCCACTTGCCAAGCAGGAGGCACCCTGGCTCCCCAGGCGAGAGCGTCCTGCTTAGAACTTCCCTCCGGCAACAGAGTGGGTTGCCAGGGCCTGTGGGCTGGAGGGCGCTCAGAGGCCGCAGGGGAGGTTTTGGGCACCCAGTGCCCTCCCGTGGAAAACGCTTGCAGGCCCGTGCCTCCATGAGCTCCTCCAAGGTTTGGCGTGGGGAAGCTGTCCTTAGCAGGTGGCTTCCTGCCTAGTACTGCAGGCCTTGCTGGATGGCTGAGCTGCAGCTTCCTTGCAGGCTGCTGGTCCAGGGGGCATGTGTCCCCTGGTCCAGAAGGCTGCAGGAGGAGCTTCTAGCAAGGGGAGAGCAAGCACCTTGTTTCCTTGGCATAGACTGGCCGGGGCACCCAGAGGCCTGCCCGCAGGGACGACAGCGCAGGCAGCAAGGGGGTGGTGGGCAGGCAACTCCGAGGCGGCAGGAGTCCCGCTGGCAAGTGGGCTCATGCCTCTTCTATCTATCCTCAGGCCCCAGTGGCCAGGTGCACACAACAGCCTCTGGACCTGCAGCTTCCGAGCAGTGCAAGAGACACACACAGGCAACACCCTGGGGCCTTCTCGAATGAACTGTGTTGCGTCGAGCTCCTGCTGGCTGGCAGTGGCCTAGGCCAGCACAAGCCCTAGGGAGGCCTGGCTGAGCCTGGGCTGGGTCCCGCCCTAGCAGTGCCCAGGGCAAGCCTGGGTCTGCAGGCCAGGGTCCAGGCTCACTCCAGCCTGGGCGTGGAGCAGAGAGCCTGCAGCTGGGACTTCCAGGGGCAATGCTCAGCGCAGTGGCTTTGGCCTTGCAATCCACGTTCCCCCCCTCAGGCCGCCCTGCCTGTCAGACCCACACCCCCTAGAAGTGTGTTCCTGAGGCCGTTGGACAGCTGGGGCAGTGGAGGCTCTCCCAGCCTGGGAGGCCTGCCTAGAACACTGCTCTGTGTCCAAAGAGGATTCCCTGCACCGCCGGCGCTGGGGAGAGATCTTCTGCACCCAGGAGCCCCTTGGCGCACACAGTGTTTCCCCACGGAGAGCAGTGTGAGCAAGAGCCCCCGCCAGGGAAGCAGGGCCCTCTCCCATGGAAGCCCTCCACGCAGCAGGCTGTCCTGGGCTCAGCTGCCGGCCTTTGTGGCTGGAGAGACTGCAGCTCCTCTGGAGGCTCTGGGTACCAATGTGCACTCCCCTTCGAAGAAACGGGGCTTGTGGGATGAGGCCCTTGCCAAGAATGGCAAGCAGCCTGCTCCTTTCGATGAGACGCACGCGTGGGGAAGAGAGGCTGGGCAGCCGAGAAGGCAGCAAGAGGGGCAGCCAGGGAGGGGATCTGCATGCAGCTTGGAGAGCCCAGATCTCCCGCTTCCCACGAAACGAATGCCGGCTCTTGCCCTCCGGCCCCATTCACAAGTGGGCAGCCAGCTTCAGGATCTGCCCTTTCCCAGCCGTGAAAGCACACACAGGCTGCACCCTGAGCCCTGCCCAGGGGGACCTTTGCTCCCCGGGTGGGCCGAATGACACGACGGTGTGAGGGGAGAGAAGGCCCTGGGAGGCCTTCCTGGAGCTGCCATGGCATAGCAGTGCTCAGGAAAGGCACTCTCCTGGTTGGGGGCTGGGCGCACGCTGGAGTTGCTGCTTGGGGCAGAGCAGTCAGCTAGGAGATCCAGGGCTGAATTCAAAGCAGAGAGGTTTTCGGTGGAGCGATGACACCATCTGCTGGCCGCCAAGCATGGGAGGGGAAGCCTCGCTCCACAGGAGGTCCTGAGCCACTTGCCAAGCAGGAGGCACCCTGGCTCCCCAGGCGAGAGCGTCCTGCTTAGAACTTCCCTCCGGCAACAGAGTGGGTTGCCAGGGCCTGTGGGCTGGAGGGCGCTCAGAGGCCGCAGGGGAGGCTTTGGGCACCCAGTGCCCTCCCGTGGAAAACGCTTGCAGGCCCGTGCCTCCATGAGCTCCTCCAAGGTTTGGCGTGGGGAAGCTGTCCTTAGCAGGTGGCTTCCTGCCTAGTACTGCAGGCCTTGCTGGATGGCTGAGCTGCAGCTTCCTTGCAGGCTGCTGGTCCAGGGGGCATGTGTCCCCTGGTCCAGAAGGCTGCAGGAGGAGCTTCTAGCAAGGGGAGAGCAAGCACCTTGTTTCCTTGGCATAGACTGGCCGGGGCACCCAGAGGCCTGCCCGCAGGGAAGACAGCGCAGGCAGCAAGGGGGTGGTGGGCAGGCAACTCCGAGGCGGCAGGAGTCCCGCTGGCAAGTGGGCTCATGCCTCTTCTATCTATCCTCAGGCCCCAGTGGCCACGTGCACACAACAGCCTCTGGACCTGCAGCTTCCGAGCAGTGCAAGAGACACACACAGGCAACACCCTGGGGCCTTCTCGAATGAACTGTGTTGCGTCGAGCTCCTGCTGGCTGGCAGTGGCCTAGGCCAGCACAAGCCCTAGGGAGGCCTGGCTGAGCCTGGGCTGGGTCCCGCCCTAGCAGTGCCCAGGGCAAGCCTGGGTCTGCAGGCCAGGGTCCAGGCTCACTCCAGCCTGGGCGTGGAGCAGAGAGCCTGCAGCTGGGACTTCCAGGGGCAATGCTCAGCGCAGTGGCTTTGGCCTTGCAATCCACGTTCCCCCCCTCAGGCCGCCCTGCCTGTCAGACCCACACCCCCTAGAAGTGTGTTCCTGAGGCCGTTGGACAGCTGGGGCAGTGGAGGCTCTCCCAGCCTGGGAGGCCTGCCTAGAACACTGCTCTGTGTCCAAAGAGGGTTCCCTGCACCGCCGGCGCTGGGGAGAGATCTTCTGCACCCAGGAGCCACTTGGCGCACACAGTGTTTCCCCACGGAGAGCAGTGTGAGCAAGAGCCCCCGCCAGGGAAGCAGGGCCCTCTCCCATGGAAGCCCTCCACGCAGCAGGCTGTCCTGGGCTCAGCTGCCGGCCTTTGTGGCTGGAGAGACGGCAGCTCCTCTGGAGGCTCTGGGTACCAAGGTGCACTCCCCTTCGAGGAAACGGGGCTTGTGGGATGAGGCCCTTGCCAAGAATGGCAAGCAGCCTGCTCCTTTCGATGAGACGCACGCGTGGGGAAGAGAGGCTGGGCAGCCGAGAAGGCAGCAAGAGGGGCAGCCAGGGAGGGGATCTGCATGCAGCTTGGAGAGCCCAGATCTCCCGCTTCCCACGAAACGAATGCCGGCTCTTGCCCTCCGGCCCCATTCACAAGTGGGCAGCCAGCTTCAGGATCTGCCCTTTCCCAGCCGTGAAAGCACACACAGGCTGCACCCTGAGCCCTGCCCAGGGGGACCTTTGCTCCCCGGGTGGGCCGAATGACACGACGGTGTGAGGGGAGAGAAGGCCCTGGGAGGCCTTCCTGGAGCTGCCATGGCATAGCAGTGCTCAGGAAAGGCACTCTCCTGGTTGGGGGCTGGGCGCACGCTGGAGTTGCTGCTTGGGGCAGAGCAGTCAGCTAGGAGATCCAGGGCTGAATTCAAAGCAGAGAGGTTTTCGGTGGAGCGATGACACCATCTGCTGGCCGCCAAGCATGGGAGGGGAAGCCTCGCTCCACAGGAGGTCCTGAGCCACTTGCCAAGCAGGAGGCACCCTGGCTCCCCAGGCGAGAGCGTCCTGCTTAGAACTTCCCTCCGGCAACAGAGTGGGTTGCCAGGGCCTGTGGGCTGGAGGGCGCTCAGAGGCCGCAGGGGAGGCTTTGGGCACCCAGTGCCCTCCCGTGGAAAACGCTTGCAGGCCCGTGCCTCCATGAGCTCCTCCAAGGTTTGGCGTGGGGAAGCTGTCCTTAGCAGGTGGCTTCCTGCCTAGTACTGCAGGCCTTGCTGGATGGCTGAGCTGCAGCTTCCTTGCAGGCTGCTGGTCCAGGGGGCATGTGTCCCCTGGTCCAGAAGGCTGCAGGAGGAGCTTCTAGCAAGGGGAGAGCAAGCACCTTGTTTCCTTGGCATAGACTGGCCGGGGCACCCAGAGGCCTGCCCGCAGGGAAGACAGCGCAGGCAGCAAGGGGGTGGTGGGCAGGCAACTCCGAGGCGGCAGGAGTCCCGCTGGCAAGTGGGCTCATGCCTCTTCTATCTATCCTCAGGCCCCAGTGGCCACGTGCACACAACAGCCTCTGGACCTGCAGCTTCCGAGCAGTGCAAGAGACACACACAGGCAACACCCTGGGGCCTTCTCGAATGAACTGTGTTGCGTCGAGCTCCTGCTGGCTGGCAGTGGCCTAGGCCAGCACAAGCCCTAGGGAGGCCTGGCTGAGCCTGGGCTGGGTCCCGCCCTAGCAGTGCCCAGGGCAAGCCTGGGTCTGCAGGCCAGGGTCCAGGCTCACTCCAGCCTGGGCGTGGAGCAGAGAGCCTGCAGCTGGGACTTCCAGGGGCAATGCTCAGCGCAGTGGCTTTGGCCTTGCAATCCACGTTCCCCCCCTCAGGCCGCCCTGCCTGTCAGACCCACACCCCCTAGAAGTGTGTTCCTGAGGCCGTTGGACAGCTGGGGCAGTGGAGGCTCTCCCAGCCTGGGAGGCCTGCCTAGAACACTGCTCTGTGTCCAAAGAGGATTCCCTGCACCGCCGGCGCTGGGGAGAGATCTTCTGCACCCAGGAGCCCCTTGGCGCACACAGTGTTTCCCCACGGAGAGCAGTGTGAGCAAGAGCCCCCGCCAGGGAAGCAGGGCCCTCTCCCATGGAAGCCCTCCACGCAGCAGGCTGTCCTGGGCTCAGCTGCCGGCCTTTGTGGCTGGAGAGACTGCAGCTCCTCTGGAGGCTCTGGGTACCAATGTGCACTCCCCTTCGAAGAAACGGGGCTTGTGGGATGAGGCCCTTGCCAAGAATGGCAAGCAGCCTGCTCCTTTCGATGAGACGCACGCGTGGGGAAGAGAGGCTGGGCAGCCGAGAAGGCAGCAAGAGGGGCAGCCAGGGAGGGGATCTGCATGCAGCTTGGAGAGCCCAGATCTCCCGCTTCCCACGAAACGAATGCCGGCTCTTGCCCTCCGGCCCCATTCACAAGTGGGCAGCCAGCTTCAGGATCTGCCCTTTCCCAGCCGTGAAAGCACACACAGGCTGCACCCTGAGCCCTGCCCAGGGGGACCTTTGCTCCCTGGGTGGGCCGAATGACACGACGGTGTGAGGGGAGAGAAGGCCCTGGGAGGCCTTCCTGGAGCTGCCATGGCATAGCAGTGCTCAGGAAAGGCACTCTCCTGGTTGGGGGCTGGGCGCACGCTGGAGTTGCTGCTTGGGGCAGAGCAGTCAGCTAGGAGATCCAGGGCTGAATTCAAAGCAGAGAGGTTTTCGGTGGAGCGATGACACCATCTGCTGGCCGCCAAGCATGGGAGGGGAAGCCTCGCTCCACAGGAGGTCCTGAGCCACTTGCCAAGCAGGAGGCACCCTGGCTCCCCAGGCGAGAGCGTCCTGCTTAGAACTTCCCTCCGGCAACAGAGTGGGTTGCCAGGGCCTGTGGGCTGGAGGGCGCTCAGAGGCCGCAGGGGAGGCTTTGGGCACCCAGTGCCCTCCCGTGGAAAACGCTTGCAGGCCCGTGCCTCCATGAGCTCCTCCAAGGTTTGGCGTGGGAAAGCTGTCCTTAGCAGGTGGCTTCCTGCCTAGTACTGCAGGCCTTGCTGGATGGCTGAGCTGCAGCTTCCTTGCAGGCTGCTGGTCCAGGGGGCATGTGTCCCCTGGTCCAGAAGGCTGCAGGAGGAGCTTCTAGCAAGGGGAGAGCAAGCACCTTGTTTCCTTGGCATAGACTGGCCGGGGCACCCAGAGACCTGCCCGCAGGGAAGACAGCGCAGGCAGCAAGGGGGTGGTGGGCAGGCAACTCCGAGGCGGCAGGAGTCCCGCTGGCAAGTGGGCTCATGCCTCTTCTATCTATCCTCAGGCCCCAGTGGCCAGGTGCACACAACAGCCTCTGGACCTGCAGCTTCCGAGCAGTGCAAGAGACACACACAGGCAACACCCTGGGGCCTTCTCGAATGAACTGTGTTGCGTCGAGCTCCTGCTGGCTGGCAGTGGCCTAGGCCAGCACAAGCCCTAGGGAGGCCTGGCTGAGCCTGGGCTGGGTCCCGCCCTAGCAGTGCCCAGGGCAAGCCTGGGTCTGCAGGCCAGGGTCCAGGCTCACTCCAGCCTGGGCGTGGAGCAGAGAGCCTGCAGCTGGGACTTCCAGGGGCAATGCTCAGCGCAGTGGCTTTGGCCTTGCAATCCACGTTCCCCGCCTCAGGCCGCCCTGCCTGTCAGACCCACACCCCCTAGAAGTGTGTTCCTGAGGCCGTTGGACAGCTGGGGCAGTGGAGGCTCTCTCAGCCTGGGAGGCCTGCCTAGAACACTGCTCTGTGTCCAAAGAGGGTTCCCGGCACCGCCGGCGCTGGGGAGAGATCTTCTGCACCCAGGAGCCCCTTGGCGCACACAGTGTTTCCCCACGGAGAGCAGTGTGAGCAAGAGCCCCCGCCAGGGAAGCAGGGCCCTCTCCCATGGAAGCCCTCCACGCAGCAGGCTGTCCTGGGCTCAGCTGCCGGCCTTTGTGGCTGGAGAGACTGCAGCTCCTCTGGAGGCTCTGGGTACCAATGTGCACTCCCCTTCGAGGAAACGGGGCTTGTGGGATGAGGCCCTTGCCAAGAATGGCAAGCAGCCTGCTCCTTTCGATGAGACGCACGCGTGGGGAAGAGAGGCTGGGCAGCCGAGAAGGCAGCAAGAGGGGCAGCCAGGGAGGGGATCTGCATGCAGCTTGGAGAGCCCAGATCTCCCGCTTCCCACGAAACGAATGCCGGCTCTTGCCCTCCGGCCCCATTCACAAGTGGGCAGCCAGCTTCAGGATCTGCCCTTTCCCAGCCGTGAAAGCACACACAGGCTGCACCCTGAGCCCTGCCCAGGGGGACCTTTGCTCCCCGGGTGGGCCGAATGACACGACGGTGTGAGGGGAGAGAAGGCCCTGGGAGGCCTTCCTGGAGCTGCCATGGCATAGCAGTGCTCAGGAAAGGCACTCTCCTGGTTGGGGGCTGGGCGCACGCTGGAGTTGCTGCTTGGGGCAGAGCAGTCAGCTAGGAGATCCAGGGCTGAATTCAAAGCAGAGAGGTTTTCGGTGGAGCGATGACACCATCTGCTGGCCGCCAAGCATGGGAGGGGAAGCCTCGCTCCACAGGAGGTCCTGAGCCACTTGCCAAGCAGGAGGCACCCTGGCTCCCCAGGCGAGAGCGTCCTGCTTAGAACTTCCCTCCGGCAACAGAGTGGGTTGCCAGGGCCTGTGGGCTGGAGGGCGCTCAGAGGCCGCAGGGGAGGTTTTGGGCACCCAGTGCCCTCCCGTGGAAAACGCTTGCAGGCCCGTGCCTCCATGAGCTCCTCCAAGGTTTGGCGTGGGGAAGCTGTCCTTAGCAGGTGGCTTCCTGCCTAGTACTGCAGGCCTTGCTGGATGGCTGAGCTGCAGCTTCCTTGCAGGCTGCTGGTCCAGGGGGCATGTGTCCCCTGGTCCAGAAGGCTGCAGGAGGAGCTTCTAGCAAGGGGAGAGCAAGCACCTTGTTTCCTTGGCATAGACTGGCCGGGGCACCCAGAGGCCTGCCCGCAGGGACGACAGCGCAGGCAGCAAGGGGGTGGTGGGCAGGCAACTCCGAGGCGGCAGGAGTCCCGCTGGCAAGTGGGCTCATGCCTCTTCTATCTATCCTCAGGCCCCAGTGGCCACGTGCACACAACAGCCTCTGGACCTGCAGCTTCCGAGCAGTGCAAGAGACACACACAGGCAACACCCTGGGGCCTTCTCGAATGAACTGTGTTGCGTCGAGCTCCTGCTGGCTGGCAGTGGCCTAGGCCAGCACAAGCCCTAGGGAGGCCTGGCTGAGCCTGGGCTGGGTCCCGCCCTAGCAGTGCCCAGGGCAAGCCTGGGTCTGCAGGCCAGGGTCCAGGCTCACTCCAGCCTGGGCGTGGAGCAGAGAGCCTGCAGCTGGGACTTCCAGGGGCAATGCTCAGCGCAGTGGCTTTGGCCTTGCAATCCACGTTCCCCCCCTCAGGCCGCCCTGCCTGTCAGACCCACACCCCCTAGAAGTGTGTTCCTGAGGCCGTTGGACAGCTGGGGCAGTGGAGGCTCTCCCAGCCTGGGAGGCCTGCCTAGAACACTGCTCTGTGTCCAAAGAGGATTCCCTGCACCGCCGGCGCTGGGGAGAGATCTTCTGCACCCAGGAGCCCCTTGGCGCACACAGTGTTTCCCCACGGAGAGCAGTGTGAGCAAGAGCCCCCGCCAGGGAAGCAGGGCCCTCTCCCATGGAAGCCCTCCACGCAGCAGGCTGTCCTGGGCTCAGCTGCCGGCCTTTGTGGCTGGAGAGACTGCAGCTCCTCTGGAGGCTCTGGGTACCAATGTGCACTCCCCTTCGAAGAAACGGGGCTTGTGGGATGAGGCCCTTGCCAAGAATGGCAAGCAGCCTGCTCCTTTCGATGAGACGCACGCGTGGGGAAGAGAGGCTGGGCAGCCGAGAAGGCAGCAAGAGGGGCAGCCAGGGAGGGGATCTGCATGCAGCTTGGAGAGCCCAGATCTCCCGCTTCCCACGAAACGAATGCCGGCTCTTGCCCTCCGGCCCCATTCACAAGTGGGCAGCCAGCTTCAGGATCTGCCCTTTCCCAGCCGTGAAAGCACACACAGGCTGCACCCTGAGCCCTGCCCAGGGGGACCTTTGCTCCCCGGGTGGGCCGAATGACACGACGGTGTGAGGGGAGAGAAGGCCCTGGGAGGCCTTCCTGGAGCTGCCATGGCATAGCAGTGCTCAGGAAAGGCACTCTCCTGGTTGGGGGCTGGGCGCACGCTGGAGTTGCTGCTTGGGGCAGAGCAGTCAGCTAGGAGATCCAGGGCTGAATTCAAAGCAGAGAGGTTTTCGGTGGAGCGATGACACCATCTGCTGGCCGCCAAGCATGGGAGGGGAAGCCTCGCTCCACAGGAGGTCCTGAGCCACTTGCCAAGCAGGAGGCACCCTGGCTCCCCAGGCGAGAGCGTCCTGCTTAGAACTTCCCTCCGGCAACAGAGTGGGTTGCCAGGGCCTGTGGGCTGGAGGGCGCTCAGAGGCCGCAGGGGAGGCTTTGGGCACCCAGTGCCCTCCCGTGGAAAACGCTTGCAGGCCCGTGCCTCCATGAGCTCCTCCAAGGTTTGGCGTGGGGAAGCTGTCCTTAGCAGGTGGCTTCCTGCCTAGTACTGCAGGCCTTGCTGGATGGCTGAGCTGCAGCTTCCTTGCAGGCTGCTGGTCCAGGGGGCATGTGTCCCCTGGTCCAGAAGGCTGTAGGAGGAGCTTCTAGCAAGGGGAGAGCAAGCACCTTGTTTCCTTGGCATAGACTGGCCGGGGCACCCAGAGGCCTGCCCGCAGGGAAGACAGCGCAGGCAGCAAGGGGGTGGTGGGCAGGCAACTCCGAGGCGGCAGGAGTCCCGCTGGCAAGTGGGCTCATGCCTCTTCTATCTATCCTCAGGCCCCAGTGGCCAGGTGCACACAACAGCCTCTGGACCTGCAGCTTCCGAGCAGTGCAAGAGACACACACAGGCAACACCCTGGGGCCTTCTCGAATGAACTGTGTTGCGTCGAGCTCCTGCTGGCTGGCAGTGGCCTAGGCCAGCACAAGCCCTAGGGAGGCCTGGCTGAGCCTGGGCTGGGTCCCGCCCTAGCAGTGCCCAGGGCAAGCCTGGGTCTGCAGGCCAGGGTCCAGGCTCACTCCAGCCTGGGCGTGGAGCAGAGAGCCTGCAGCTGGGACTTCCAGGGGCAATGCTCAGCACAGTGGCTTTGGCCTTGCAATCCACGTTCCCCCCCTCAGGCCGCCCTGCCTGTCAGACCCACACCCCCTAGAAGTGTGTTCCTGAGGCCGTTGGACAGCTGGGGCAGTGGAGGCTCTCCCAGCCTGGGAGGCCTGCCTAGAACACTGCTCTGTGTCCAAAGAGGGTTCCCTGCACCGCCGGCGCTGGGGAGAGATCTTCTGCACCCAGGAGCCACTTGGCGCACACAGTGTTTCCCCACGGAGAGCAGTGTGAGCAAGAGCCCCCGCCAGGGAAGCAGGGCCCTCTCCCATGGAAGCCCTCCACGCAGCAGGCTGTCCTGGGCTCAGCTGCCGGCCTTTGTGGCTGGAGAGACGGCAGCTCCTCTGGAGGCTCTGGGTACCAAGGTGCACTCCCCTTCGAGGAAACGGGGCTTGTGGGATGAGGCCCTTGCCAAGAATGGCAAGCAGCCTGCTCCTTTCGATGAGACGCACGCGTGGGGAAGAGAGGCTGGGCAGCCGAGAAGGCAGCAAGAGGGGCAGCCAGGGAGGGGATCTGCATGCAGCTTGGAGAGCCCAGATCTCCCGCTTCCCACGAAACGAATGCCGGCTCTTGCCCTCCGGCCCCATTCACAAGTGGGCAGCCAGCTTCAGGATCTGCCCTTTCCCAGCCGTGAAAGCACACACAGGCTGCACCCTGAGCCCTGCCCAGGGGGACCTTTGCTCCCCGGGTGGGCCGAATGACACGACGGTGTGAGGGGAGAGAAGGCCCTGGGAGGCCTTCCTGGAGCTGCCATGGCATAGCAGTGCTCAGGAAAGGCACTCTCCTGGTTGGGGGCTGGGCGCACGCTGGAGTTGCTGCTTGGGGCAGAGCAGTCAGCTAGGAGATCCAGGGCTGAATTCAAAGCAGAGAGGTTTTCGGTGGAGCGATGACACCATCTGCTGGCCGCCAAGCATGGGAGGGGAAGCCTCGCTCCACAGGAGGTCCTGAGCCACTTGCCAAGCAGGAGGCACCCTGGCTCCCCAGGCGAGAGCGTCCTGCTTAGAACTTCCCTCCGGCAACAGAGTGGGTTGCCAGGGCCTGTGGGCTGGAGGGCGCTCAGAGGCCGCAGGGGAGGCTTTGGGCACCCAGTGCCCTCCCGTGGAAAACGCTTGCAGGCCCGTGCCTCCATGAGCTCCTCCAAGGTTTGGCGTGGGGAAGCTGTCCTTAGCAGGTGGCTTCCTGCCTAGTACTGCAGGCCTTGCTGGATGGCTGAGCTGCAGCTTCCTTGCAGGCTGCTGGTCCAGGGGGCATGTGTCCCCTGGTCCAGAAGGCTGCAGGAGGAGCTTCTAGCAAGGGGAGAGCAAGCACCTTGTTTCCTTGGCATAGACTGGCCGGGGCACCCAGAGGCCTGCCCGCAGGGACGACAGCGCAGGCAGCAAGGGGGTGGTGGGCAGGCAACTCCGAGGCGGCAGGAGTCCCGCTGGCAAGTGGGCTCATGCCTCTTCTATCTATCCTCAGGCCCCAGTGGCCACGTGCACACAACAGCCTCTGGACCTGCAGCTTCCGAGCAGTGCAAGAGACACACACAGGCAACACCCTGGGGCCTTCTCGAATGAACTGTGTTGCGTCGAGCTCCTGCTGGCTGGCAGTGGCCTAGGCCAGCACAAGCCCTAGGGAGGCCTGGCTGAGCCTGGGCTGGGTCCCGCCCTAGCAGTGCCCAGGGCAAGCCTGGGTCTGCAGGCCAGGGTCCAGGCTCACTCCAGCCTGGGCGTGGAGCAGAGAGCCTGCAGCTGGGACTTCCAGGGGCAATGCTCAGCGCAGTGGCTTTGGCCTTGCAATCCACGTTCCCCCCCTCAGGCCGCCCTGCCTGTCAGACCCACACCCCCTAGAAGTGTGTTCCTGAGGCCGTTGGACAGCTGGGGCAGTGGAGGCTCTCCCAGCCTGGGAGGCCTGCCTAGAACACTGCTCTGTGTCCAAAGAGGATTCCCTGCACCGCCGGCGCTGGGGAGAGATCTTCTGCACCCAGGAGCCCCTTGGCGCACACAGTGTTTCCCCACGGAGAGCAGTGTGAGCAAGAGCCCCCGCCAGGGAAGCAGGGCCCTCTCCCATGGAAGCCCTCCACGCAGCAGGCTGTCCTGGGCTCAGCTGCCGGCCTTTGTGGCTGGAGAGACTGCAGCTCCTCTGGAGGCTCTGGGTACCAATGTGCACTCCCCTTCGAAGAAACGGGGCTTGTGGGATGAGGCCCTTGCCAAGAATGGCAAGCAGCCTGCTCCTTTCGATGAGACGCACGCGTGGGGAAGAGAGGCTGGGCAGCCGAGAAGGCAGCAAGAGGGGCAGCCAGGGAGGGGATCTGCATGCAGCTTGGAGAGCCCAGATCTCCCGCTTCCCACGAAACGAATGCCGGCTCTTGCCCTCCGGCCCCATTCACAAGTGGGCAGCCAGCTTCAGGATCTGCCCTTTCCCAGCCGTGAAAGCACACACAGGCTGCACCCTGAGCCCTGCCCAGGGGGACCTTTGCTCCCCGGGTGGGCCGAATGACACGACGGTGTGAGGGGAGAGAAGGCCCTGGGAGGCCTTCCTGGAGCTGCCATGGCATAGCAGTGCTCAGGAAAGGCACTCTCCTGGTTGGGGGCTGGGCGCACGCTGGAGTTGCTGCTTGGGGCAGAGCAGTCAGCTAGGAGATCCAGGGCTGAATTCAAAGCAGAGAGGTTTTCGGTGGAGCGATGACACCATCTGCTGGCCGCCAAGCATGGGAGGGGAAGCCTCGCTCCACAGGAGGTCCTGAGCCACTTGCCAAGCAGGAGGCACCCTGGCTCCCCAGGCGAGAGCGTCCTGCTTAGAACTTCCCTCCGGCAACAGAGTGGGTTGCCAGGGCCTGTGGGCTGGAGGGCGCTCAGAGGCCGCAGGGGAGGCTTTGGGCACCCAGTGCCCTCCCGTGGAAAACGCTTGCAGGCCCGTGCCTCCATGAGCTCCTCCAAGGTTTGGCGTGGGGAAGCTGTCCTTAGCAGGTGGCTTCCTGCCTAGTACTGCAGGCCTTGCTGGATGGCTGAGCTGCAGCTTCCTTGCAGGCTGCTGGTCCAGGGGGCATGTGTCCCCTGGTCCAGAAGGCTGTAGGAGGAGCTTCTAGCAAGGGGAGAGCAAGCACCTTGTTTCCTTGGCATAGACTGGCCGGGGCACCCAGAGGCCTGCCGGCAGGGAAGACAGCGCAGGCAGCAAGGGGGTGGTGGGCAGGCAACTCCGAGGCGGCAGGAGTCCCGCTGGCAAGTGGGCTCATGCCTCTTCTATCTATCCTCAGGCCCCAGTGGCCAGGTGCACACAACAGCCTCTGGACCTGCAGCTTCCGAGCAGTGCAAGAGACACACACAGGCAACACCCTGGGGCCTTCTCGAATGAACTGTGTTGCGTCGAGCTCCTGCTGGCTGGCAGTGGCCTAGGCCAGCACAAGCCCTAGGGAGGCCTGGCTGAGCCTGGGCTGGGTCCCGCCCTAGCAGTGCCCAGGGCAAGCCTGGGTCTGCAGGCCAGGGTCCAGGCTCACTCCAGCCTGGGCGTGGAGCAGAGAGCCTGCAGCTGGGACTTCCAGGGGCAATGCTCAGCACAGTGGCTTTGGCCTTGCAATCCACGTTCCCCCCCTCAGGCCGCCCTGCCTGTCAGACCCACACCCCCTAGAAGTGTGTTCCTGAGGCCGTTGGACAGCTGGGGCAGTGGAGGCTCTCCCAGCCTGGGAGGCCTGCCTAGAACACTGCTCTGTGTCCAAAGAGGGTTCCCTGCACCGCCGGCGCTGGGGAGAGATCTTCTGCACCCAGGAGCCACTTGGCGCACACAGTGTTTCCCCACGGAGAGCAGTGTGAGCAAGAGCCCCCGCCAGGGAAGCAGGGCCCTCTCCCATGGAAGCCCTCCACGCAGCAGGCTGTCCTGGGCTCAGCTGCCGGCCTTTGTGGCTGGAGAGACGGCAGCTCCTCTGGAGGCTCTGGGTACCAAGGTGCACTCCCCTTCGAGGAAACGGGGCTTGTGGGATGAGGCCCTTGCCAAGAATGGCAAGCAGCCTGCTCCTTTCGATGAGACGCACGCGTGGGGAAGAGAGGCTGGGCAGCCGAGAAGGCAGCAAAGAGGGGCAGCCAGGGAGGGGATCTGCATGCAGCTTGGAGAGCCCAGATCTCCCGCTTCCCACGAAACGAATGCCGGCTCTTGCCCTCCGGCCCCATTCACAAGTGGGCAGCCAGCTTCAGGATCTGCCCTTTCCCAGCCGTGAAAGCACACACAGGCTGCACCCTGAGCCCTGCCCAGGGGGACCTTTGCTCCCCGGGTGGGCCGAATGACACGACGGTGTGAGGGGAGAGAAGGCCCTGGGAGGCCTTCCTGGAGCTGCCATGGCATAGCAGTGCTCAGGAAAGGCACTCTCCTGGTTGGGGGCTGGGCGCACGCTGGAGTTGCTGCTTGGGGCAGAGCAGTCAGCTAGGAGATCCAGGGCTGAATTCAAAGCAGAGAGGTTTTCGGTGGAGCGATGACACCATCTGCTGGCCGCCAAGCATGGGAGGGGAAGCCTCGCTCCACAGGAGGTCCTGAGCCACTTGCCAAGCAGGAGGCACCCTGGCTCCCCAGGCGAGAGCGTCCTGCTTAGAACTTCCCTCCGGCAACAGAGTGGGTTGCCAGGGCCTGTGGGCTGGAGGGCGCTCAGAGGCCGCAGGGGAGGTTTTGGGCACCCAGTGCCCTCCCGTGGAAAACGCTTGCAGGCCCGTGCCTCCATGAGCTCCTCCAAGGTTTGGCGTGGGGAAGCTGTCCTTAGCAGGTGGCTTCCTGCCTAGTACTGCAGGCCTTGCTGGATGGCTGAGCTGCAGCTTCCTTGCAGGCTGCTGGTCCAGGGGGCATGTGTCCCCTGGTCCAGAAGGCTGCAGGAGGAGCTTCTAGCAAGGGGAGAGCAAGCACCTTGTTTCCTTGGCATAGACTGGCCGGGGCACCCAGAGGCCTGCCCGCAGGGACGACAGCGCAGGCAGCAAGGGGGTGGTGGGCAGGCAACTCCGAGGCGGCAGGAGTCCCGCTGGCAAGTGGGCTCATGCCTCTTCTATCTATCCTCAGGCCCCAGTGGCCACGTGCACACAACAGCCTCTGGACCTGCAGCTTCCGAGCAGTGCAAGAGACACACACAGGCAACACCCTGGGGCCTTCTCGAATGAACTGTGTTGCGTCGAGCTCCTGCTGGCTGGCAGTGGCCTAGGCCAGCACAAGCCCTAGGGAGGCCTGGCTGAGCCTGGGCTGGGTCCCGCCCTAGCAGTGCCCAGGGCAAGCCTGGGTCTGCAGGCCAGGGTCCAGGCTCACTCCAGCCTGGGCGTGGAGCAGAGAGCCTGCAGCTGGGACTTCCAGGGGCAATGCTCAGCGCAGTGGCTTTGGCCTTGCAATCCACGTTCCCCCCCTCAGGCCGCCCTGCCTGTCAGACCCACACCCCCTAGAAGTGTGTTCCTGAGGCCGTTGGACAGCTGGGGCAGTGGAGGCTCTCCCAGCCTGGGAGGCCTGCCTAGAACACTGCTCTGTGTCCAAAGAGGATTCCCTGCACCGCCGGCGCTGGGGAGAGATCTTCTGCACCCAGGAGCCCCTTGGCGCACACAGTGTTTCCCCACGGAGAGCAGTGTGAGCAAGAGCCCCCGCCAGGGAAGCAGGGCCCTCTCCCATGGAAGCCCTCCACGCAGCAGGCTGTCCTGGGCTCAGCTGCCGGCCTTTGTGGCTGGAGAGACGGCAGCTCCTCTGGAGGCTCTGGGTACCAAGGTGCACTCCCCTTCGAAGAAACGGGGCTTGTGGGATGAGGCCCTTGCCAAGAATGGCAAGCAGCCTGCTCCTTTCGATGAGACGCACGCGTGGGGAAGAGAGGCTGGGCAGCCGAGAAGGCAGCAAGAGGGGCAGCCAGGGAGGGGATCTGCATGCAGCTTGGAGAGCCCAGATCTCCCGCTTCCCACGAAACGAATGCCGGCTCTTGCCCTCCGGCCCCATTCACAAGTGGGCAGCCAGCTTCAGGATCTGCCCTTTCCCAGCCGTGAAAGCACACACAGGCTGCACCCTGAGCCCTGCCCAGGGGGACCTTTGCTCCCCGGGTGGGCCGAATGACACGACGGTGTGAGGGGAGAGAAGGCCCTGGGAGGCCTTCCTGGAGCTGCCATGGCATAGCAGTGCTCAGGAAAGGCACTCTCCTGGTTGGGGGCTGGGCGCACGCTGGAGTTGCTGCTTGGGGCAGAGCAGTCAGCTAGGAGATCCAGGGCTGAATTCAAAGCAGAGAGGTTTTCGGTGGAGCGATGACACCATCTGCTGGCCGCCAAGCATGGGAGGGGAAGCCTCGCTCCACAGGAGGTCCTGAGCCACTTGCCAAGCAGGAGGCACCCTGGCTCCCCAGGCGAGAGCGTCCTGCTTAGAACTTCCCTCCGGCAACAGAGTGGGTTGCCAGGGCCTGTGGGCTGGAGGGCGCTCAGAGGCCGCAGGGGAGGCTTTGGGCACCCAGTGCCCTCCCGTGGAAAACGCTTGCAGGCCCGTGCCTCCATGAGCTCCTCCAAGGTTTGGCGTGGGGAAGCTGTCCTTAGCAGGTGGCTTCCTGCCTAGTACTGCAGGCCTTGCTGGATGGCTGAGCTGCAGCTTCCTTGCAGGCTGCTGGTCCAGGGGGCATGTGTCCCCTGGTCCAGAAGGCTGTAGGAGGAGCTTCTAGCAAGGGGAGAGCAAGCACCTTGTTTCCTTGGCATAGACTGGCCGGGGCACCCAGAGGCCTGCCGGCAGGGAAGACAGCGCAGGCAGCAAGGGGGTGGTGGGCAGGCAACTCCGAGGCGGCAGGAGTCCCGCTGGCAAGTGGGCTCATGCCTCTTCTATCTATCCTCAGGCCCCAGTGGCCAGGTGCACACAACAGCCTCTGGACCTGCAGCTTCCGAGCAGTGCAAGAGACACACACAGGCAACACCCTGGGGCCTTCTCGAATGAACTGTGTTGCGTCGAGCTCCTGCTGGCTGGCAGTGGCCTAGGCCAGCACAAGCCCTAGGGAGGCCTGGCTGAGCCTGGGCTGGGTCCCGCCCTAGCAGTGCCCAGGGCAAGCCTGGGTCTGCAGGCCAGGGTCCAGGCTCACTCCAGCCTGGGCGTGGAGCAGAGAGCCTGCAGCTGGGACTTCCAGGGGCAATGCTCAGCGCAGTGGCTTTGGCCTTGCAATCCACGTTCCCCCCCTCAGGCCGCCCTGCCTGTCAGACCCACACCCCCTAGAAGTGTGTTCCTGAGGCCGTTGGACAGCTGGGGCAGTGGAGGCTCTCCCAGCCTGGGAGGCCTGCCTAGAACACTGCTCTGTGTCCAAAGAGGGTTCCCTGCACCGCCGGCGCTGGGGAGAGATCTTCTGCACCCAGGAGCCACTTGGCGCACACAGTGTTTCCCCACGGAGAGCAGTGTGAGCAAGAGCCCCCGCCAGGGAAGCAGGGCCCTCTCCCATGGAAGCCCTCCACGCAGCAGGCTGTCCTGGGCTCAGCTGCCGGCCTTTGTGGCTGGAGAGACGGCAGCTCCTCTGGAGGCTCTGGGTACCAAGGTGCACTCCCCTTCGAGGAAACGGGGCTTGTGGGATGAGGCCCTTGCCAAGAATGGCAAGCAGCCTGCTCCTTTCGATGAGACGCATGCGTGGGGAAGAGAGGCTGGGCAGCCGAGAAGGCAGCAAGAGGGGCAGCCAGGGAGGGGATCTGCATGCAGCTTGGAGAGCCCAGATCTCCCGCTTCCCACGAAACGAATGCCGGCTCTTGCCCTCCGGCCCCATTCACAAGTGGGCAGCCAGCTTCAGGATCTCCCCTTTCCCAGCCGTGAAAGCACACACAGGCTGCACCCTGAGCCCTGCCCAGGGGGACCTTTGCTCCCCGGGTGGGCCCAATGACACGACGGTGTGAGGGGAGAGAAGGCCCTGGGAGGCCTTCCTGGAGCTGCCATGGCATAGCAGTGCTCAGGAAAGGCACTCTCCTGGTTGGGGGCTGGGCGCACGCTGGAGTTGCTGCTTGGGGCAGAGCAGTCAGCTAGGAGATCCAGGGCTGAATTCAAAGCAGAGAGGTTTTCGGTGGAGCGATGACACCATCTGCTGGCCGCCAAGCATGGGAGGGGAAGCCTCGCTCCACAGGAGGTCCTGAGCCACTTGCCAAGCAGGAGGCACCCTGGCTCCCCAGGCGAGAGCGTCCTGCTTAGAACTTCCCTCCGGCAACAGAGTGGGTTGCCAGGGCCTGTGGGCTGGAGGGCGCTCAGAGGCCGCAGGGGAGGCTTTGGGCACCCAGTGCCCTCCCGTGGAAAACGCTTGCAGGCCCGTGCCTCCATGAGCTCCTCCAAGGTTTGGCGTGGGGAAGCTGTCCTTAGCAGGTGGCTTCCTGCCTAGTACTGCAGGCCTTGCTGGATGGCTGAGCTGCAGCTTCCTTGCAGGCTGCTGGTCCAGGGGGCATGTGTCCCCTGGTCCAGAAGGCTGTAGGAGGAGCTTCTAGCAAGGGGAGAGCAAGCACCTTGTTTCCTTGGCATAGACTGGCCGGGGCACCCAGAGGCCTGCCCGCAGGGAAGACAGCGCAGGCAGCAAGGGGGTGGTGGGCAGGCAACTCCGAGGCGGCAGGAGTCCCGCTGGCAAGTGGGCTCATGCCTCTTCTATCTATCCTCAGGCCCCAGTGGCCAGGTGCACACAACAGCCTCTGGACCTGCAGCTTCCGAGCAGTGCAAGAGACACACACAGGCAACACCCTGGGGCCTTCTCGAATGAACTGTGTTGCGTCGAGCTCCTGCTGGCTGGCAGTGGCCTAGGCCAGCACAAGCCCTAGGGAGGCCTGGCTGAGCCTGGGCTGGGTCCCGCCCTAGCAGTGCCCAGGGCAAGCCTGGGTCTGCAGGCCAGGGTCCAGGCTCACTCCAGCCTGGGCGTGGAGCAGAGAGCCTGCAGCTGGGACTTCCAGGGGCAATGCTCAGCGCAGTGGCTTTGGCCTTGCAATCCACGTTCCCCCCCTCAGGCCGCCCTGCCTGTCAGACCCACACCCCCTAGAAGTGTGTTCCTGAGGCCGTTGGACAGCTGGGGCAGTGGAGGCTCTCCCAGCCTGGGAGGCCTGCCTAGAACACTGCTCTGTGTCCAAAGAGGGTTCCCTGCACCGCCGGCGCTGGGGAGAGATCTTCTGCACCCAGGAGCCCCTTGGCGCACACAGTGTTTCCCCACGGAGAGCAGTGTGAGCAAGAGCCCCCGCCAGGGAAGCAGGGCCCTCTCCCATGGAAGCCCTCCACGCAGCAGGCTGTCCTGGGCTCAGCTGCCGGCCTTTGTGGCTGGAGAGACGGCAGCTCCTCTGGAGGCTCTGGGTACCAAGGTGCACTCCCCTTCGAGGAAACGGGGCTTGTGGGATGAGGCCCTTGCCAAGAATGGCAAGCAGCCTGCTCCTTTCGATGAGACGCACGCGTGGGGAAGAGAGGCTGGGCAGCCGAGAAGGCAGCAAGAGGGGCAGCCAGGGAGGGGATCTGCATGCAGCTTGGAGAGCCCAGATCTCCCGCTTCCCACGAAACGAATGCCGGCTCTTGCCCTCCGGCCCCATTCACAAGTGGGCAGCCAGCTTCAGGATCTGCCCTTTCCCAGCCGTGAAAGCACACACAGGCTGCACCCTGAGCCCTGCCCAGGGGGACCTTTGCTCCCCGGGTGGGCCGAATGACACGACGGTGTGAGGGGAGAGAAGGCCCTGGGAGGCCTTCCTGGAGCTGCCATGGCATAGCAGTGCTCAGGAAAGGCACTCTCCTGGTTGGGGGCTGGGCGCACGCTGGAGTTGCTGCTTGGGGCAGAGCAGTCAGCTAGGAGATCCAGGGCTGAATTCAAAGCAGAGAGGTTTTCGGTGGAGCGATGACACCATCTGCTGGCCGCCAAGCATGGGAGGGGAAGCCTCGCTCCACAGGAGGTCCTGAGCCACTTGCCAAGCAGGAGGCACCCTGGCTCCCCAGGCGAGAGCGTCCTGCTTAGAACTTCCCTCCGGCAACAGAGTGGGTTGCCAGGGCCTGTGGGCTGGAGGGCGCTCAGAGGCCGCAGGGGAGGCTTTGGGCACCCAGTGCCCTCCCGTGGAAAACGCTTGCAGGCCCGTGCCTCCATGAGCTCCTCCAAGGTTTGGCGTGGGGAAGCTGTCCTTAGCAGGTGGCTTCCTGCCTAGTACTGCAGGCCTTGCTGGATGGCTGAGCTGCAGCTTCCTTGCAGGCTGCTGGTCCAGGGGGCATGTGTCCCCTGGTCCAGAAGGCTGCAGGAGGAGCTTCTAGCAAGGGGAGAGCAAGCACCTTGTTTCCTTGGCATAGACTGGCCGGGGCACCCAGAGGCCTGCCCGCAGGGAAGACAGCGCAGGCAGCAAGGGGGTGGTGGGCAGGCAACTCCGAGGCGGCAGGAGTCCCGCTGGCAAGTGGGCTCATGCCTCTTCTATCTATCCTCAGGCCCCAGTGGCCACGTGCACACAACAGCCTCTGGACCTGCAGCTTCCGAGCAGTGCAAGAGACACACACAGGCAACACCCTGGGGCCTTCTCGAATGAACTGTGTTGCGTCGAGCTCCTGCTGGCTGGCAGTGGCCTAGGCCAGCACAAGCCCTAGGGAGGCCTGGCTGAGCCTGGGCTGGGTCCCGCCCTAGCAGTGCCCAGGGCAAGCCTGGGTCTGCAGGCCAGGGTCCAGGCTCACTCCAGCCTGGGCGTGGAGCAGAGAGCCTGCAGCTGGGACTTCCAGGGGCAATGCTCAGCGCAGTGGCTTTGGCCTTGCAATCCACGTTCCCCCCCTCAGGCCGCCCTGCCTGTCAGACCCACACCCCCTAGAAGTGTGTTCCTGAGGCCGTTGGACAGCTGGGGCAGTGGAGGCTCTCCCAGCCTGGGAGGCCTGCCTAGAACACTGCTCTGTGTCCAAAGAGGGTTCCCTGCACCGCCGGCGCTGGGGAGAGATCTTCTGCACCCAGGAGCCACTTGGCGCACACAGTGTTTCCCCACGGAGAGCAGTGTGAGCAAGAGCCCCCGCCAGGGAAGCAGGGCCCTCTCCCATGGAAGCCCTCCACGCAGCAGGCTGTCCTGGGCTCAGCTGCCGGCCTTTGTGGCTGGAGAGACGGCAGCTCCTCTGGAGGCTCTGGGTACCAAGGTGCACTCCCCTTCGAGGAAACGGGGCTTGTGGGATGAGGCCCTTGCCAAGAATGGCAAGCAGCCTGCTCCTTTCGATGAGACGCACGCGTGGGGAAGAGAGGCTGGGCAGCCGAGAAGGCAGCAAGAGGGGCAGCCAGGGAGGGGATCTGCATGCAGCTTGGAGAGCCCAGATCTCCCGCTTCCCACGAAACGAATGCCGGCTCTTGCCCTCCGGCCCCATTCACAAGTGGGCAGCCAGCTTCAGGATCTGCCCTTTCCCAGCCGTGAAAGCACACACAGGCTGCACCCTGAGCCCTGCCCAGGGGGACCTTTGCTCCCCGGGTGGGCCGAATGACACGACGGTGTGAGGGGAGAGAAGGCCCTGGGAGGCCTTCCTGGAGCTGCCATGGCATAGCAGTGCTCAGGAAAGGCACTCTCCTGGTTGGGGGCTGGGCGCACGCTGGAGTTGCTGCTTGGGGCAGAGCAGTCAGCTAGGAGATCCAGGGCTGAATTCAAAGCAGAGAGGTTTTCGGTGGAGCGATGACACCATCTGCTGGCCGCCAAGCATGGGAGGGGAAGCCTCGCTCCACAGGAGGTCCTGAGCCACTTGCCAAGCAGGAGGCACCCTGGCTCCCCAGGCGAGAGCGTCCTGCTTAGAACTTCCCTCCGGCAACAGAGTGGGTTGCCAGGGCCTGTGGGCTGGAGGGCGCTCAGAGGCCGCAGGGGAGGCTTTGGGCACCCAGTGCCCTCCCGTGGAAAACGCTTGCAGGCCCGTGCCTCCATGAGCTCCTCCAAGGTTTGGCGTGGGGAAGCTGTCCTTAGCAGGTGGCTTCCTGCCTAGTACTGCAGGCCTTGCTGGATGGCTGAGCTGCAGCTTCCTTGCAGGCTGCTGGTCCAGGGGGCATGTGTCCCCTGGTCCAGAAGGCTGCAGGAGGAGCTTCTAGCAAGGGGAGAGCAAGCACCTTGTTTCCTTGGCATAGACTGGCCGGGGCACCCAGAGGCCTGCCCGCAGGGAAGACAGCGCAGGCAGCAAGGGGGTGGTGGGCAGGCAACTCCGAGGCGGCAGGAGTCCCGCTGGCAAGTGGGCTCATGCCTCTTCTATCTATCCTCAGGCCCCAGTGGCCAGGTGCACACAACAGCCTCTGGACCTGCAGCTTCCGAGCAGTGCAAGAGACACACACAGGCAACACCCTGGGGCCTTCTCGAATGAACTGTGTTGCGTCGAGCTCCTGCTGGCTGGCAGTGGCCTAGGCCAGCACAAGCCCTAGGGAGGCCTGGCTGAGCCTGGGCTGGGTCCCGCCCTAGCAGTGCCCAGGGCAAGCCTGGGTCTGCAGGCCAGGGTCCAGGCTCACTCCAGCCTGGGCGTGGAGCAGAGAGCCTGCAGCTGGGACTTCCAGGGGCAATGCTCAGCGCAGTGGCTTTGGCCTTGCAATCCACGTTCCCCCCCTCAGGCCGCCCTGCCTGTCAGACCCACACCCCCTAGAAGTGTGTTCCTGAGGCCGTTGGACAGCTGGGGCAGTGGAGGCTCTCCCAGCCTGGGAGGCCTGCCTAGAACACTGCTCTGTGTCCAAAGAGGATTCCCTGCACCGCCGGCGCTGGGGAGAGATCTTCTGCACCCAGGAGCCCCTTGGCGCACACAGTGTTTCCCCACGGAGAGCAGTGTGAGCAAGAGCCCCCGCCAGGGAAGCAGGGCCCTCTCCCATGGAAGCCCTCCACGCAGCAGGCTGTCCTGGGCTCAGCTGCCGGCCTTTGTGGCTGGAGAGACTGCAGCTCCTCTGGAGGCTCTGGGTACCAATGTGCACTCCCCTTCGAAGAAACGGGGCTTGTGGGATGAGGCCCTTGCCAAGAATGGCAAGCAGCCTGCTCCTTTCGATGAGACGCACGCGTGGGGAAGAGAGGCTGGGCAGCCGAGAAGGCAGCAAGAGGGGCAGCCAGGGAGGGGATCTGCATGCAGCTTGGAGAGCCCAGATCTCCCGCTTCCCACGAAACGAATGCCGGCTCTTGCCCTCCGGCCCCATTCACAAGTGGGCAGCCAGCTTCAGGATCTGCCCTTTCCCAGCCGTGAAAGCACACACAGGCTGCACCCTGAGCCCTGCCCAGGGGGACCTTTGCTCCCTGGGTGGGCCGAATGACACGACGGTGTGAGGGGAGAGAAGGCCCTGGGAGGCCTTCCTGGAGCTGCCATGGCATAGCAGTGCTCAGGAAAGGCACTCTCCTGGTTGGGGGCTGGGCGCACGCTGGAGTTGCTGCTTGGGGCAGAGCAGTCAGCTAGGAGATCCAGGGCTGAATTCAAAGCAGAGAGGTTTTCGGTGGAGCGATGACACCATCTGCTGGCCGCCAAGCATGGGAGGGGAAGCCTCGCTCCACAGGAGGTCCTGAGCCACTTGCCAAGCAGGAGGCACCCTGGCTCCCCAGGCGAGAGCGTCCTGCTTAGAACTTCCCTCCGGCAACAGAGTGGGTTGCCAGGGCCTGTGGGCTGGAGGGCGCTCAGAGGCCGCAGGGGAGGCTTTGGGCACCCAGTGCCCTCCCGTGGAAAACGCTTGCAGGCCCGTGCCTCCATGAGCTCCTCCAAGGTTTGGCGTGGGAAAGCTGTCCTTAGCAGGTGGCTTCCTGCCTAGTACTGCAGGCCTTGCTGGATGGCTGAGCTGCAGCTTCCTTGCAGGCTGCTGGTCCAGGGGGCATGTGTCCCCTGGTCCAGAAGGCTGCAGGAGGAGCTTCTAGCAAGGGGAGAGCAAGCACCTTGTTTCCTTGGCATAGACTGGCCGGGGCACCCAGAGACCTGCCCGCAGGGAAGACAGCGCAGGCAGCAAGGGGGTGGTGGGCAGGCAACTCCGAGGCGGCAGGAGTCCCGCTGGCAAGTGGGCTCATGCCTCTTCTATCTATCCTCAGGCCCCAGTGGCCAGGTGCACACAACAGCCTCTGGACCTGCAGCTTCCGAGCAGTGCAAGAGACACACACAGGCAACACCCTGGGGCCTTCTCGAATGAACTGTGTTGCGTCGAGCTCCTGCTGGCTGGCAGTGGCCTAGGCCAGCACAAGCCCTAGGGAGGCCTGGCTGAGCCTGGGCTGGGTCCCGCCCTAGCAGTGCCCAGGGCAAGCCTGGGTCTGCAGGCCAGGGTCCAGGCTCACTCCAGCCTGGGCGTGGAGCAGAGAGCCTGCAGCTGGGACTTCCAGGGGCAATGCTCAGCGCAGTGGCTTTGGCCTTGCAATCCACGTTCCCCGCCTCAGGCCGCCCTGCCTGTCAGACCCACACCCCCTAGAAGTGTGTTCCTGAGGCCGTTGGACAGCTGGGGCAGTGGAGGCTCTCTCAGCCTGGGAGGCCTGCCTAGAACACTGCTCTGTGTCCAAAGAGGGTTCCCGGCACCGCCGGCGCTGGGGAGAGATCTTCTGCACCCAGGAGCCCCTTGGCGCACACAGTGTTTCCCCACGGAGAGCAGTGTGAGCAAGAGCCCCCGCCAGGGAAGCAGGGCCCTCTCCCATGGAAGCCCTCCACGCAGCAGGCTGTCCTGGGCTCAGCTGCCGGCCTTTGTGGCTGGAGAGACTGCAGCTCCTCTGGAGGCTCTGGGTACCAATGTGCACTCCCCTTCGAGGAAACGGGGCTTGTGGGATGAGGCCCTTGCCAAGAATGGCAAGCAGCCTGCTCCTTTCGATGAGACGCACGCGTGGGGAAGAGAGGCTGGGCAGCCGAGAAGGCAGCAAGAGGGGCAGCCAGGGAGGGGATCTGCATGCAGCTTGGAGAGCCCAGATCTCCCGCTTCCCACGAAACGAATGCCGGCTCTTGCCCTCCGGCCCCATTCACAAGTGGGCAGCCAGCTTCAGGATCTGCCCTTTCCCAGCCGTGAAAGCACACACAGGCTGCACCCTGAGCCCTGCCCAGGGGGACCTTTGCTCCCCGGGTGGGCCGAATGACACGACGGTGTGAGGGGAGAGAAGGCCCTGGGAGGCCTTCCTGGAGCTGCCATGGCATAGCAGTGCTCAGGAAAGGCACTCTCCTGGTTGGGGGCTGGGCGCACGCTGGAGTTGCTGCTTGGGGCAGAGCAGTCAGCTAGGAGATCCAGGGCTGAATTCAAAGCAGAGAGGTTTTCGGTGGAGCGATGACACCATCTGCTGGCCGCCAAGCATGGGAGGGGAAGCCTCGCTCCACAGGAGGTCCTGAGCCACTTGCCAAGCAGGAGGCACCCTGGCTCCCCAGGCGAGAGCGTCCTGCTTAGAACTTCCCTCCGGCAACAGAGTGGGTTGCCAGGGCCTGTGGGCTGGAGGGCGCTCAGAGGCCGCAGGGGAGGTTTTGGGCACCCAGTGCCCTCCCGTGGAAAACGCTTGCAGGCCCGTGCCTCCATGAGCTCCTCCAAGGTTTGGCGTGGGGAAGCTGTCCTTAGCAGGTGGCTTCCTGCCTAGTACTGCAGGCCTTGCTGGATGGCTGAGCTGCAGCTTCCTTGCAGGCTGCTGGTCCAGGGGGCATGTGTCCCCTGGTCCAGAAGGCTGCAGGAGGAGCTTCTAGCAAGGGGAGAGCAAGCACCTTGTTTCCTTGGCATAGACTGGCCGGGGCACCCAGAGGCCTGCCCGCAGGGACGACAGCGCAGGCAGCAAGGGGGTGGTGGGCAGGCAACTCCGAGGCGGCAGGAGTCCCGCTGGCAAGTGGGCTCATGCCTCTTCTATCTATCCTCAGGCCCCAGTGGCCAGGTGCACACAACAGCCTCTGGACCTGCAGCTTCCGAGCAGTGCAAGAGACACACACAGGCAACACCCTGGGGCCTTCTCGAATGAACTGTGTTGCGTCGAGCTCCTGCTGGCTGGCAGTGGCCTAGGCCAGCACAAGCCCTAGGGAGGCCTGGCTGAGCCTGGGCTGGGTCCCGCCCTAGCAGTGCCCAGGGCAAGCCTGGGTCTGCAGGCCAGGGTCCAGGCTCACTCCAGCCTGGGCGTGGAGCAGAGAGCCTGCAGCTGGGACTTCCAGGGGCAATGCTCAGCGCAGTGGCTTTGGCCTTGCAATCCACGTTCCCCCCCTCAGGCCGCCCTGCCTGTCAGACCCACACCCCCTAGAAGTGTGTTCCTGAGGCCGTTGGACAGCTGGGGCAGTGGAGGCTCTCCCAGCCTGGGAGGCCTGCCTAGAACACTGCTCTGTGTCCAAAGAGGATTCCCTGCACCGCCGGCGCTGGGGAGAGATCTTCTGCACCCAGGAGCCCCTTGGCGCACACAGTGTTTCCCCACGGAGAGCAGTGTGAGCAAGAGCCCCCGCCAGGGAAGCAGGGCCCTCTCCCATGGAAGCCCTCCACGCAGCAGGCTGTCCTGGGCTCAGCTGCCGGCCTTTGTGGCTGGAGAGACTGCAGCTCCTCTGGAGGCTCTGGGTACCAATGTGCACTCCCCTTCGAAGAAACGGGGCTTGTGGGATGAGGCCCTTGCCAAGAATGGCAAGCAGCCTGCTCCTTTCGATGAGACGCACGCGTGGGGAAGAGAGGCTGGGCAGCCGAGAAGGCAGCAAGAGGGGCAGCCAGGGAGGGGATCTGCATGCAGCTTGGAGAGCCCAGATCTCCCGCTTCCCACGAAACGAATGCCGGCTCTTGCCCTCCGGCCCCATTCACAAGTGGGCAGCCAGCTTCAGGATCTGCCCTTTCCCAGCCGTGAAAGCACACACAGGCTGCACCCTGAGCCCTGCCCAGGGGGACCTTTGCTCCCCGGGTGGGCCGAATGACACGACGGTGTGAGGGGAGAGAAGGCCCTGGGAGGCCTTCCTGGAGCTGCCATGGCATAGCAGTGCTCAGGAAAGGCACTCTCCTGGTTGGGGGCTGGGCGCACGCTGGAGTTGCTGCTTGGGGCAGAGCAGTCAGCTAGGAGATCCAGGGCTGAATTCAAAGCAGAGAGGTTTTCGGTGGAGCGATGACACCATCTGCTGGCCGCCAAGCATGGGAGGGGAAGCCTCGCTCCACAGGAGGTCCTGAGCCACTTGCCAAGCAGGAGGCACCCTGGCTCCCCAGGCGAGAGCGTCCTGCTTAGAACTTCCCTCCGGCAACAGAGTGGGTTGCCAGGGCCTGTGGGCTGGAGGGCGCTCAGAGGCCGCAGGGGAGGCTTTGGGCACCCAGTGCCCTCCCGTGGAAAACGCTTGCAGGCCCGTGCCTCCATGAGCTCCTCCAAGGTTTGGCGTGGGGAAGCTGTCCTTAGCAGGTGGCTTCCTGCCTAGTACTGCAGGCCTTGCTGGATGGCTGAGCTGCAGCTTCCTTGCAGGCTGCTGGTCCAGGGGGCATGTGTCCCCTGGTCCAGAAGGCTGCAGGAGGAGCTTCTAGCAAGGGGAGAGCAAGCACCTTGTTTCCTTGGCATAGACTGGCCGGGGCACCCAGAGGCCTGCCCGCAGGGAAGACAGCGCAGGCAGCAAGGGGGTGGTGGGCAGGCAACTCCGAGGCGGCAGGAGTCCCGCTGGCAAGTGGGCTCATGCCTCTTCTATCTATCCTCAGGCCCCAGTGGCCACGTGCACACAACAGCCTCTGGACCTGCAGCTTCCGAGCAGTGCAAGAGACACACACAGGCAACACCCTGGGGCCTTCTCGAATGAACTGTGTTGCGTCGAGCTCCTGCTGGCTGGCAGTGGCCTAGGCCAGCACAAGCCCTAGGGAGGCCTGGCTGAGCCTGGGCTGGGTCCCGCCCTAGCAGTGCCCAGGGCAAGCCTGGGTCTGCAGGCCAGGGTCCAGGCTCACTCCAGCCTGGGCGTGGAGCAGAGAGCCTGCAGCTGGGACTTCCAGGGGCAATGCTCAGCGCAGTGGCTTTGGCCTTGCAATCCACGTTCCCCCCCTCAGGCCGCCCTGCCTGTCAGACCCACACCCCCTAGAAGTGTGTTCCTGAGGCCGTTGGACAGCTGGGGCAGTGGAGGCTCTCCCAGCCTGGGAGGCCTGCCTAGAACACTGCTCTGTGTCCAAAGAGGGTTCCCTGCACCGCCGGCGCTGGGGAGAGATCTTCTGCACCCAGGAGCCACTTGGCGCACACAGTGTTTCCCCACGGAGAGCAGTGTGAGCAAGAGCCCCCGCCAGGGAAGCAGGGCCCTCTCCCATGGAAGCCCTCCACGCAGCAGGCTGTCCTGGGCTCAGCTGCCGGCCTTTGTGGCTGGAGAGACGGCAGCTCCTCTGGAGGCTCTGGGTACCAAGGTGCACTCCCCTTCGAGGAAACGGGGCTTGTGGGATGAGGCCCTTGCCAAGAATGGCAAGCAGCCTGCTCCTTTCGATGAGACGCACGCGTGGGGAAGAGAGGCTGGGCAGCCGAGAAGGCAGCAAGAGGGGCAGCCAGGGAGGGGATCTGCATGCAGCTTGGAGAGCCCAGATCTCCCGCTTCCCACGAAACGAATGCCGGCTCTTGCCCTCCGGCCCCATTCACAAGTGGGCAGCCAGCTTCAGGATCTGCCCTTTCCCAGCCGTGAAAGCACACACAGGCTGCACCCTGAGCCCTGCCCAGGGGGACCTTTGCTCCCCGGGTGGGCCGAATGACACGACGGTGTGAGGGGAGAGAAGGCCCTGGGAGGCCTTCCTGGAGCTGCCATGGCATAGCAGTGCTCAGGAAAGGCACTCTCCTGGTTGGGGGCTGGGCGCACGCTGGAGTTGCTGCTTGGGGCAGAGCAGTCAGCTAGGAGATCCAGGGCTGAATTCAAAGCAGAGAGGTTTTCGGTGGAGCGATGACACCATCTGCTGGCCGCCAAGCATGGGAGGGGAAGCCTCGCTCCACAGGAGGTCCTGAGCCACTTGCCAAGCAGGAGGCACCCTGGCTCCCCAGGCGAGAGCGTCCTGCTTAGAACTTCCCTCCGGCAACAGAGTGGGTTGCCAGGGCCTGTGGGCTGGAGGGCGCTCAGAGGCCGCAGGGGAGGCTTTGGGCACCCAGTGCCCTCCCGTGGAAAACGCTTGCAGGCCCGTGCCTCCATGAGCTCCTCCAAGGTTTGGCGTGGGGAAGCTGTCCTTAGCAGGTGGCTTCCTGCCTAGTACTGCAGGCCTTGCTGGATGGCTGAGCTGCAGCTTCCTTGCAGGCTGCTGGTCCAGGGGGCATGTGTCCCCTGGTCCAGAAGGCTGCAGGAGGAGCTTCTAGCAAGGGGAGAGCAAGCACCTTGTTTCCTTGGCATAGACTGGCCGGGGCACCCAGAGGCCTGCCCGCAGGGAAGACAGCGCAGGCAGCAAGGGGGTGGTGGGCAGGCAACTCCGAGGCGGCAGGAGTCCCGCTGGCAAGTGGGCTCATGCCTCTTCTATCTATCCTCAGGCCCCAGTGGCCACGTGCACACAACAGCCTCTGGACCTGCAGCTTCCGAGCAGTGCAAGAGACACACACAGGCAACACCCTGGGGCCTTCTCGAATGAACTGTGTTGCGTCGAGCTCCTGCTGGCTGGCAGTGGCCTAGGCCAGCACAAGCCCTAGGGAGGCCTGGCTGAGCCTGGGCTGGGTCCCGCCCTAGCAGTGCCCAGGGCAAGCCTGGGTCTGCAGGCCAGGGTCCAGGCTCACTCCAGCCTGGGCGTGGAGCAGAGAGCCTGCAGCTGGGACTTCCAGGGGCAATGCTCAGCGCAGTGGCTTTGGCCTTGCAATCCACGTTCCCCCCCTCAGGCCGCCCTGCCTGTCAGACCCACACCCCCTAGAAGTGTGTTCCTGAGGCCGTTGGACAGCTGGGGCAGTGGAGGCTCTCCCAGCCTGGGAGGCCTGCCTAGAACACTGCTCTGTGTCCAAAGAGGATTCCCTGCACCGCCGGCGCTGGGGAGAGATCTTCTGCACCCAGGAGCCCCTTGGCGCACACAGTGTTTCCCCACGGAGAGCAGTGTGAGCAAGAGCCCCCGCCAGGGAAGCAGGGCCCTCTCCCATGGAAGCCCTCCACGCAGCAGGCTGTCCTGGGCTCAGCTGCCGGCCTTTGTGGCTGGAGAGACTGCAGCTCCTCTGGAGGCTCTGGGTACCAATGTGCACTCCCCTTCGAAGAAACGGGGCTTGTGGGATGAGGCCCTTGCCAAGAATGGCAAGCAGCCTGCTCCTTTCGATGAGACGCACGCGTGGGGAAGAGAGGCTGGGCAGCCGAGAAGGCAGCAAGAGGGGCAGCCAGGGAGGGGATCTGCATGCAGCTTGGAGAGCCCAGATCTCCCGCTTCCCACGAAACGAATGCCGGCTCTTGCCCTCCGGCCCCATTCACAAGTGGGCAGCCAGCTTCAGGATCTGCCCTTTCCCAGCCGTGAAAGCACACACAGGCTGCACCCTGAGCCCTGCCCAGGGGGACCTTTGCTCCCTGGGTGGGCCGAATGACACGACGGTGTGAGGGGAGAGAAGGCCCTGGGAGGCCTTCCTGGAGCTGCCATGGCATAGCAGTGCTCAGGAAAGGCACTCTCCTGGTTGGGGGCTGGGCGCACGCTGGAGTTGCTGCTTGGGGCAGAGCAGTCAGCTAGGAGATCCAGGGCTGAATTCAAAGCAGAGAGGTTTTCGGTGGAGCGATGACACCATCTGCTGGCCGCCAAGCATGGGAGGGGAAGCCTCGCTCCACAGGAGGTCCTGAGCCACTTGCCAAGCAGGAGGCACCCTGGCTCCCCAGGCGAGAGCGTCCTGCTTAGAACTTCCCTCCGGCAACAGAGTGGGTTGCCAGGGCCTGTGGGCTGGAGGGCGCTCAGAGGCCGCAGGGGAGGCTTTGGGCACCCAGTGCCCTCCCGTGGAAAACGCTTGCAGGCCCGTGCCTCCATGAGCTCCTCCAAGGTTTGGCGTGGGAAAGCTGTCCTTAGCAGGTGGCTTCCTGCCTAGTACTGCAGGCCTTGCTGGATGGCTGAGCTGCAGCTTCCTTGCAGGCTGCTGGTCCAGGGGGCATGTGTCCCCTGGTCCAGAAGGCTGCAGGAGGAGCTTCTAGCAAGGGGAGAGCAAGCACCTTGTTTCCTTGGCATAGACTGGCCGGGGCACCCAGAGACCTGCCCGCAGGGAAGACAGCGCAGGCAGCAAGGGGGTGGTGGGCAGGCAACTCCGAGGCGGCAGGAGTCCCGCTGGCAAGTGGGCTCATGCCTCTTCTATCTATCCTCAGGCCCCAGTGGCCAGGTGCACACAACAGCCTCTGGACCTGCAGCTTCCGAGCAGTGCAAGAGACACACACAGGCAACACCCTGGGGCCTTCTCGAATGAACTGTGTTGCGTCGAGCTCCTGCTGGCTGGCAGTGGCCTAGGCCAGCACAAGCCCTAGGGAGGCCTGGCTGAGCCTGGGCTGGGTCCCGCCCTAGCAGTGCCCAGGGCAAGCCTGGGTCTGCAGGCCAGGGTCCAGGCTCACTCCAGCCTGGGCGTGGAGCAGAGAGCCTGCAGCTGGGACTTCCAGGGGCAATGCTCAGCGCAGTGGCTTTGGCCTTGCAATCCACGTTCCCCGCCTCAGGCCGCCCTGCCTGTCAGACCCACACCCCCTAGAAGTGTGTTCCTGAGGCCGTTGGACAGCTGGGGCAGTGGAGGCTCTCTCAGCCTGGGAGGCCTGCCTAGAACACTGCTCTGTGTCCAAAGAGGGTTCCCGGCACCGCCGGCGCTGGGGAGAGATCTTCTGCACCCAGGAGCCCCTTGGCGCACACAGTGTTTCCCCACGGAGAGCAGTGTGAGCAAGAGCCCCCGCCAGGGAAGCAGGGCCCTCTCCCATGGAAGCCCTCCACGCAGCAGGCTGTCCTGGGCTCAGCTGCCGGCCTTTGTGGCTGGAGAGACTGCAGCTCCTCTGGAGGCTCTGGGTACCAATGTGCACTCCCCTTCGAGGAAACGGGGCTTGTGGGATGAGGCCCTTGCCAAGAATGGCAAGCAGCCTGCTCCTTTCGATGAGACGCACGCGTGGGGAAGAGAGGCTGGGCAGCCGAGAAGGCAGCAAGAGGGGCAGCCAGGGAGGGGATCTGCATGCAGCTTGGAGAGCCCAGATCTCCCGCTTCCCACGAAACGAATGCCGGCTCTTGCCCTCCGGCCCCATTCACAAGTGGGCAGCCAGCTTCAGGATCTGCCCTTTCCCAGCCGTGAAAGCACACACAGGCTGCACCCTGAGCCCTGCCCAGGGGGACCTTTGCTCCCCGGGTGGGCCGAATGACACGACGGTGTGAGGGGAGAGAAGGCCCTGGGAGGCCTTCCTGGAGCTGCCATGGCATAGCAGTGCTCAGGAAAGGCACTCTCCTGGTTGGGGGCTGGGCGCACGCTGGAGTTGCTGCTTGGGGCAGAGCAGTCAGCTAGGAGATCCAGGGCTGAATTCAAAGCAGAGAGGTTTTCGGTGGAGCGATGACACCATCTGCTGGCCGCCAAGCATGGGAGGGGAAGCCTCGCTCCACAGGAGGTCCTGAGCCACTTGCCAAGCAGGAGGCACCCTGGCTCCCCAGGCGAGAGCGTCCTGCTTAGAACTTCCCTCCGGCAACAGAGTGGGTTGCCAGGGCCTGTGGGCTGGAGGGCGCTCAGAGGCCGCAGGGGAGGTTTTGGGCACCCAGTGCCCTCCCGTGGAAAACGCTTGCAGGCCCGTGCCTCCATGAGCTCCTCCAAGGTTTGGCGTGGGGAAGCTGTCCTTAGCAGGTGGCTTCCTGCCTAGTACTGCAGGCCTTGCTGGATGGCTGAGCTGCAGCTTCCTTGCAGGCTGCTGGTCCAGGGGGCATGTGTCCCCTGGTCCAGAAGGCTGCAGGAGGAGCTTCTAGCAAGGGGAGAGCAAGCACCTTGTTTCCTTGGCATAGACTGGCCGGGGCACCCAGAGGCCTGCCCGCAGGGACGACAGCGCAGGCAGCAAGGGGGTGGTGGGCAGGCAACTCCGAGGCGGCAGGAGTCCCGCTGGCAAGTGGGCTCATGCCTCTTCTATCTATCCTCAGGCCCCAGTGGCCACGTGCACACAACAGCCTCTGGACCTGCAGCTTCCGAGCAGTGCAAGAGACACACACAGGCAACACCCTGGGGCCTTCTCGAATGAACTGTGTTGCGTCGAGCTCCTGCTGGCTGGCAGTGGCCTAGGCCAGCACAAGCCCTAGGGAGGCCTGGCTGAGCCTGGGCTGGGTCCCGCCCTAGCAGTGCCCAGGGCAAGCCTGGGTCTGCAGGCCAGGGTCCAGGCTCACTCCAGCCTGGGCGTGGAGCAGAGAGCCTGCAGCTGGGACTTCCAGGGGCAATGCTCAGCGCAGTGGCTTTGGCCTTGCAATCCACGTTCCCCCCCTCAGGCCGCCCTGCCTGTCAGACCCACACCCCCTAGAAGTGTGTTCCTGAGGCCGTTGGACAGCTGGGGCAGTGGAGGCTCTCCCAGCCTGGGAGGCCTGCCTAGAACACTGCTCTGTGTCCAAAGAGGATTCCCTGCACCGCCGGCGCTGGGGAGAGATCTTCTGCACCCAGGAGCCCCTTGGCGCACACAGTGTTTCCCCACGGAGAGCAGTGTGAGCAAGAGCCCCCGCCAGGGAAGCAGGGCCCTCTCCCATGGAAGCCCTCCACGCAGCAGGCTGTCCTGGGCTCAGCTGCCGGCCTTTGTGGCTGGAGAGACTGCAGCTCCTCTGGAGGCTCTGGGTACCAATGTGCACTCCCCTTCGAAGAAACGGGGCTTGTGGGATGAGGCCCTTGCCAAGAATGGCAAGCAGCCTGCTCCTTTCGATGAGACGCACGCGTGGGGAAGAGAGGCTGGGCAGCCGAGAAGGCAGCAAGAGGGGCAGCCAGGGAGGGGATCTGCATGCAGCTTGGAGAGCCCAGATCTCCCGCTTCCCACGAAACGAATGCCGGCTCTTGCCCTCCGGCCCCATTCACAAGTGGGCAGCCAGCTTCAGGATCTGCCCTTTCCCAGCCGTGAAAGCACACACAGGCTGCACCCTGAGCCCTGCCCAGGGGGACCTTTGCTCCCCGGGTGGGCCGAATGACACGACGGTGTGAGGGGAGAGAAGGCCCTGGGAGGCCTTCCTGGAGCTGCCATGGCATAGCAGTGCTCAGGAAAGGCACTCTCCTGGTTGGGGGCTGGGCGCACGCTGGAGTTGCTGCTTGGGGCAGAGCAGTCAGCTAGGAGATCCAGGGCTGAATTCAAAGCAGAGAGGTTTTCGGTGGAGCGATGACACCATCTGCTGGCCGCCAAGCATGGGAGGGGAAGCCTCGCTCCACAGGAGGTCCTGAGCCACTTGCCAAGCAGGAGGCACCCTGGCTCCCCAGGCGAGAGCGTCCTGCTTAGAACTTCCCTCCGGCAACAGAGTGGGTTGCCAGGGCCTGTGGGCTGGAGGGCGCTCAGAGGCCGCAGGGGAGGCTTTGGGCACCCAGTGCCCTCCCGTGGAAAACGCTTGCAGGCCCGTGCCTCCATGAGCTCCTCCAAGGTTTGGCGTGGGGAAGCTGTCCTTAGCAGGTGGCTTCCTGCCTAGTACTGCAGGCCTTGCTGGATGGCTGAGCTGCAGCTTCCTTGCAGGCTGCTGGTCCAGGGGGCATGTGTCCCCTGGTCCAGAAGGCTGTAGGAGGAGCTTCTAGCAAGGGGAGAGCAAGCACCTTGTTTCCTTGGCATAGACTGGCCGGGGCACCCAGAGGCCTGCCGGCAGGGAAGACAGCGCAGGCAGCAAGGGGGTGGTGGGCAGGCAACTCCGAGGCGGCAGGAGTCCCGCTGGCAAGTGGGCTCATGCCTCTTCTATCTATCCTCAGGCCCCAGTGGCCAGGTGCACACAACAGCCTCTGGACCTGCAGCTTCCGAGCAGTGCAAGAGACACACACAGGCAACACCCTGGGGCCTTCTCGAATGAACTGTGTTGCGTCGAGCTCCTGCTGGCTGGCAGTGGCCTAGGCCAGCACAAGCCCTAGGGAGGCCTGGCTGAGCCTGGGCTGGGTCCCGCCCTAGCAGTGCCCAGGGCAAGCCTGGGTCTGCAGGCCAGGGTCCAGGCTCACTCCAGCCTGGGCGTGGAGCAGAGAGCCTGCAGCTGGGACTTCCAGGGGCAATGCTCAGCACAGTGGCTTTGGCCTTGCAATCCACGTTCCCCCCCTCAGGCCGCCCTGCCTGTCAGACCCACACCCCCTAGAAGTGTGTTCCTGAGGCCGTTGGACAGCTGGGGCAGTGGAGGCTCTCCCAGCCTGGGAGGCCTGCCTAGAACACTGCTCTGTGTCCAAAGAGGGTTCCCTGCACCGCCGGCGCTGGGGAGAGATCTTCTGCACCCAGGAGCCACTTGGCGCACACAGTGTTTCCCCACGGAGAGCAGTGTGAGCAAGAGCCCCCGCCAGGGAAGCAGGGCCCTCTCCCATGGAAGCCCTCCACGCAGCAGGCTGTCCTGGGCTCAGCTGCCGGCCTTTGTGGCTGGAGAGACGGCAGCTCCTCTGGAGGCTCTGGGTACCAAGGTGCACTCCCCTTCGAGGAAACGGGGCTTGTGGGATGAGGCCCTTGCCAAGAATGGCAAGCAGCCTGCTCCTTTCGATGAGACGCACGCGTGGGGAAGAGAGGCTGGGCAGCCGAGAAGGCAGCAAGAGGGGCAGCCAGGGAGGGGATCTGCATGCAGCTTGGAGAGCCCAGATCTCCCGCTTCCCACGAAACGAATGCCGGCTCTTGCCCTCCGGCCCCATTCACAAGTGGGCAGCCAGCTTCAGGATCTGCCCTTTCCCAGCCGTGAAAGCACACACAGGCTGCACCCTGAGCCCTGCCCAGGGGGACCTTTGCTCCCCGGGTGGGCCGAATGACACGACGGTGTGAGGGGAGAGAAGGCCCTGGGAGGCCTTCCTGGAGCTGCCATGGCATAGCAGTGCTCAGGAAAGGCACTCTCCTGGTTGGGGGCTGGGCGCACGCTGGAGTTGCTGCTTGGGGCAGAGCAGTCAGCTAGGAGATCCAGGGCTGAATTCAAAGCAGAGAGGTTTTCGGTGGAGCGATGACACCATCTGCTGGCCGCCAAGCATGGGAGGGGAAGCCTCGCTCCACAGGAGGTCCTGAGCCACTTGCCAAGCAGGAGGCACCCTGGCTCCCCAGGCGAGAGCGTCCTGCTTAGAACTTCCCTCCGGCAACAGAGTGGGTTGCCAGGGCCTGTGGGCTGGAGGGCGCTCAGAGGCCGCAGGGGAGGCTTTGGGCACCCAGTGCCCTCCCGTGGAAAACGCTTGCAGGCCCGTGCCTCCATGAGCTCCTCCAAGGTTTGGCGTGGGGAAGCTGTCCTTAGCAGGTGGCTTCCTGCCTAGTACTGCAGGCCTTGCTGGATGGCTGAGCTGCAGCTTCCTTGCAGGCTGCTGGTCCAGGGGGCATGTGTCCCCTGGTCCAGAAGGCTGCAGGAGGAGCTTCTAGCAAGGGGAGAGCAAGCACCTTGTTTCCTTGGCATAGACTGGCCGGGGCACCCAGAGGCCTGCCCGCAGGGACGACAGCGCAGGCAGCAAGGGGGTGGTGGGCAGGCAACTCCGAGGCGGCAGGAGTCCCGCTGGCAAGTGGGCTCATGCCTCTTCTATCTATCCTCAGGCCCCAGTGGCCACGTGCACACAACAGCCTCTGGACCTGCAGCTTCCGAGCAGTGCAAGAGACACACACAGGCAACACCCTGGGGCCTTCTCGAATGAACTGTGTTGCGTCGAGCTCCTGCTGGCTGGCAGTGGCCTAGGCCAGCACAAGCCCTAGGGAGGCCTGGCTGAGCCTGGGCTGGGTCCCGCCCTAGCAGTGCCCAGGGCAAGCCTGGGTCTGCAGGCCAGGGTCCAGGCTCACTCCAGCCTGGGCGTGGAGCAGAGAGCCTGCAGCTGGGACTTCCAGGGGCAATGCTCAGCGCAGTGGCTTTGGCCTTGCAATCCACGTTCCCCCCCTCAGGCCGCCCTGCCTGTCAGACCCACACCCCCTAGAAGTGTGTTCCTGAGGCCGTTGGACAGCTGGGGCAGTGGAGGCTCTCCCAGCCTGGGAGGCCTGCCTAGAACACTGCTCTGTGTCCAAAGAGGATTCCCTGCACCGCCGGCGCTGGGGAGAGATCTTCTGCACCCAGGAGCCCCTTGGCGCACACAGTGTTTCCCCACGGAGAGCAGTGTGAGCAAGAGCCCCCGCCAGGGAAGCAGGGCCCTCTCCCATGGAAGCCCTCCACGCAGCAGGCTGTCCTGGGCTCAGCTGCCGGCCTTTGTGGCTGGAGAGACTGCAGCTCCTCTGGAGGCTCTGGGTACCAATGTGCACTCCCCTTCGAAGAAACGGGGCTTGTGGGATGAGGCCCTTGCCAAGAATGGCAAGCAGCCTGCTCCTTTCGATGAGACGCACGCGTGGGGAAGAGAGGCTGGGCAGCCGAGAAGGCAGCAAGAGGGGCAGCCAGGGAGGGGATCTGCATGCAGCTTGGAGAGCCCAGATCTCCCGCTTCCCACGAAACGAATGCCGGCTCTTGCCCTCCGGCCCCATTCACAAGTGGGCAGCCAGCTTCAGGATCTGCCCTTTCCCAGCCGTGAAAGCACACACAGGCTGCACCCTGAGCCCTGCCCAGGGGGACCTTTGCTCCCCGGGTGGGCCGAATGACACGACGGTGTGAGGGGAGAGAAGGCCCTGGGAGGCCTTCCTGGAGCTGCCATGGCATAGCAGTGCTCAGGAAAGGCACTCTCCTGGTTGGGGGCTGGGCGCACGCTGGAGTTGCTGCTTGGGGCAGAGCAGTCAGCTAGGAGATCCAGGGCTGAATTCAAAGCAGAGAGGTTTTCGGTGGAGCGATGACACCATCTGCTGGCCGCCAAGCATGGGAGGGGAAGCCTCGCTCCACAGGAGGTCCTGAGCCACTTGCCAAGCAGGAGGCACCCTGGCTCCCCAGGCGAGAGCGTCCTGCTTAGAACTTCCCTCCGGCAACAGAGTGGGTTGCCAGGGCCTGTGGGCTGGAGGGCGCTCAGAGGCCGCAGGGGAGGCTTTGGGCACCCAGTGCCCTCCCGTGGAAAACGCTTGCAGGCCCGTGCCTCCATGAGCTCCTCCAAGGTTTGGCGTGGGGAAGCTGTCCTTAGCAGGTGGCTTCCTGCCTAGTACTGCAGGCCTTGCTGGATGGCTGAGCTGCAGCTTCCTTGCAGGCTGCTGGTCCAGGGGGCATGTGTCCCCTGGTCCAGAAGGCTGTAGGAGGAGCTTCTAGCAAGGGGAGAGCAAGCACCTTGTTTCCTTGGCATAGACTGGCCGGGGCACCCAGAGGCCTGCCGGCAGGGAAGACAGCGCAGGCAGCAAGGGGGTGGTGGGCAGGCAACTCCGAGGCGGCAGGAGTCCCGCTGGCAAGTGGGCTCATGCCTCTTCTATCTATCCTCAGGCCCCAGTGGCCAGGTGCACACAACAGCCTCTGGACCTGCAGCTTCCGAGCAGTGCAAGAGACACACACAGGCAACACCCTGGGGCCTTCTCGAATGAACTGTGTTGCGTCGAGCTCCTGCTGGCTGGCAGTGGCCTAGGCCAGCACAAGCCCTAGGGAGGCCTGGCTGAGCCTGGGCTGGGTCCCGCCCTAGCAGTGCCCAGGGCAAGCCTGGGTCTGCAGGCCAGGGTCCAGGCTCACTCCAGCCTGGGCGTGGAGCAGAGAGCCTGCAGCTGGGACTTCCAGGGGCAATGCTCAGCACAGTGGCTTTGGCCTTGCAATCCACGTTCCCCCCCTCAGGCCGCCCTGCCTGTCAGACCCACACCCCCTAGAAGTGTGTTCCTGAGGCCGTTGGACAGCTGGGGCAGTGGAGGCTCTCCCAGCCTGGGAGGCCTGCCTAGAACACTGCTCTGTGTCCAAAGAGGGTTCCCTGCACCGCCGGCGCTGGGGAGAGATCTTCTGCACCCAGGAGCCACTTGGCGCACACAGTGTTTCCCCACGGAGAGCAGTGTGAGCAAGAGCCCCCGCCAGGGAAGCAGGGCCCTCTCCCATGGAAGCCCTCCACGCAGCAGGCTGTCCTGGGCTCAGCTGCCGGCCTTTGTGGCTGGAGAGACGGCAGCTCCTCTGGAGGCTCTGGGTACCAAGGTGCACTCCCCTTCGAGGAAACGGGGCTTGTGGGATGAGGCCCTTGCCAAGAATGGCAAGCAGCCTGCTCCTTTCGATGAGACGCACGCGTGGGGAAGAGAGGCTGGGCAGCCGAGAAGGCAGCAAAGAGGGGCAGCCAGGGAGGGGATCTGCATGCAGCTTGGAGAGCCCAGATCTCCCGCTTCCCACGAAACGAATGCCGGCTCTTGCCCTCCGGCCCCATTCACAAGTGGGCAGCCAGCTTCAGGATCTGCCCTTTCCCAGCCGTGAAAGCACACACAGGCTGCACCCTGAGCCCTGCCCAGGGGGACCTTTGCTCCCCGGGTGGGCCGAATGACACGACGGTGTGAGGGGAGAGAAGGCCCTGGGAGGCCTTCCTGGAGCTGCCATGGCATAGCAGTGCTCAGGAAAGGCACTCTCCTGGTTGGGGGCTGGGCGCACGCTGGAGTTGCTGCTTGGGGCAGAGCAGTCAGCTAGGAGATCCAGGGCTGAATTCAAAGCAGAGAGGTTTTCGGTGGAGCGATGACACCATCTGCTGGCCGCCAAGCATGGGAGGGGAAGCCTCGCTCCACAGGAGGTCCTGAGCCACTTGCCAAGCAGGAGGCACCCTGGCTCCCCAGGCGAGAGCGTCCTGCTTAGAACTTCCCTCCGGCAACAGAGTGGGTTGCCAGGGCCTGTGGGCTGGAGGGCGCTCAGAGGCCGCAGGGGAGGTTTTGGGCACCCAGTGCCCTCCCGTGGAAAACGCTTGCAGGCCCGTGCCTCCATGAGCTCCTCCAAGGTTTGGCGTGGGGAAGCTGTCCTTAGCAGGTGGCTTCCTGCCTAGTACTGCAGGCCTTGCTGGATGGCTGAGCTGCAGCTTCCTTGCAGGCTGCTGGTCCAGGGGGCATGTGTCCCCTGGTCCAGAAGGCTGCAGGAGGAGCTTCTAGCAAGGGGAGAGCAAGCACCTTGTTTCCTTGGCATAGACTGGCCGGGGCACCCAGAGGCCTGCCCGCAGGGACGACAGCGCAGGCAGCAAGGGGGTGGTGGGCAGGCAACTCCGAGGCGGCAGGAGTCCCGCTGGCAAGTGGGCTCATGCCTCTTCTATCTATCCTCAGGCCCCAGTGGCCACGTGCACACAACAGCCTCTGGACCTGCAGCTTCCGAGCAGTGCAAGAGACACACACAGGCAACACCCTGGGGCCTTCTCGAATGAACTGTGTTGCGTCGAGCTCCTGCTGGCTGGCAGTGGCCTAGGCCAGCACAAGCCCTAGGGAGGCCTGGCTGAGCCTGGGCTGGGTCCCGCCCTAGCAGTGCCCAGGGCAAGCCTGGGTCTGCAGGCCAGGGTCCAGGCTCACTCCAGCCTGGGCGTGGAGCAGAGAGCCTGCAGCTGGGACTTCCAGGGGCAATGCTCAGCGCAGTGGCTTTGGCCTTGCAATCCACGTTCCCCCCCTCAGGCCGCCCTGCCTGTCAGACCCACACCCCCTAGAAGTGTGTTCCTGAGGCCGTTGGACAGCTGGGGCAGTGGAGGCTCTCCCAGCCTGGGAGGCCTGCCTAGAACACTGCTCTGTGTCCAAAGAGGATTCCCTGCACCGCCGGCGCTGGGGAGAGATCTTCTGCACCCAGGAGCCCCTTGGCGCACACAGTGTTTCCCCACGGAGAGCAGTGTGAGCAAGAGCCCCCGCCAGGGAAGCAGGGCCCTCTCCCATGGAAGCCCTCCACGCAGCAGGCTGTCCTGGGCTCAGCTGCCGGCCTTTGTGGCTGGAGAGACTGCAGCTCCTCTGGAGGCTCTGGGTACCAAGGTGCACTCCCCTTCGAAGAAACGGGGCTTGTGGGATGAGGCCCTTGCCAAGAATGGCAAGCAGCCTGCTCCTTTCGATGAGACGCACGCGTGGGGAAGAGAGGCTGGGCAGCCGAGAAGGCAGCAAGAGGGGCAGCCAGGGAGGGGATCTGCATGCAGCTTGGAGAGCCCAGATCTCCCGCTTCCCACGAAACGAATGCCGGCTCTTGCCCTCCGGCCCCATTCACAAGTGGGCAGCCAGCTTCAGGATCTGCCCTTTCCCAGCCGTGAAAGCACACACAGGCTGCACCCTGAGCCCTGCCCAGGGGGACCTTTGCTCCCCGGGTGGGCCGAATGACACGACGGTGTGAGGGGAGAGAAGGCCCTGGGAGGCCTTCCTGGAGCTGCCATGGCATAGCAGTGCTCAGGAAAGGCACTCTCCTGGTTGGGGGCTGGGCGCACGCTGGAGTTGCTGCTTGGGGCAGAGCAGTCAGCTAGGAGATCCAGGGCTGAATTCAAAGCAGAGAGGTTTTCGGTGGAGCGATGACACCATCTGCTGGCCGCCAAGCATGGGAGGGGAAGCCTCGCTCCACAGGAGGTCCTGAGCCACTTGCCAAGCAGGAGGCACCCTGGCTCCCCAGGCGAGAGCGTCCTGCTTAGAACTTCCCTCCGGCAACAGAGTGGGTTGCCAGGGCCTGTGGGCTGGAGGGCGCTCAGAGGCCGCAGGGGAGGCTTTGGGCACCCAGTGCCCTCCCGTGGAAAACGCTTGCAGGCCCGTGCCTCCATGAGCTCCTCCAAGGTTTGGCGTGGGGAAGCTGTCCTTAGCAGGTGGCTTCCTGCCTAGTACTGCAGGCCTTGCTGGATGGCTGAGCTGCAGCTTCCTTGCAGGCTGCTGGTCCAGGGGGCATGTGTCCCCTGGTCCAGAAGGCTGTAGGAGGAGCTTCTAGCAAGGGGAGAGCAAGCACCTTGTTTCCTTGGCATAGACTGGCCGGGGCACCCAGAGGCCTGCCGGCAGGGAAGACAGCGCAGGCAGCAAGGGGGTGGTGGGCAGGCAACTCCGAGGCGGCAGGAGTCCCGCTGGCAAGTGGGCTCATGCCTCTTCTATCTATCCTCAGGCCCCAGTGGCCAGGTGCACACAACAGCCTCTGGACCTGCAGCTTCCGAGCAGTGCAAGAGACACACACAGGCAACACCCTGGGGCCTTCTCGAATGAACTGTGTTGCGTCGAGCTCCTGCTGGCTGGCAGTGGCCTAGGCCAGCACAAGCCCTAGGGAGGCCTGGCTGAGCCTGGGCTGGGTCCCGCCCTAGCAGTGCCCAGGGCAAGCCTGGGTCTGCAGGCCAGGGTCCAGGCTCACTCCAGCCTGGGCGTGGAGCAGAGAGCCTGCAGCTGGGACTTCCAGGGGCAATGCTCAGCGCAGTGGCTTTGGCCTTGCAATCCACGTTCCCCCCCTCAGGCCGCCCTGCCTGTCAGACCCACACCCCCTAGAAGTGTGTTCCTGAGGCCGTTGGACAGCTGGGGCAGTGGAGGCTCTCCCAGCCTGGGAGGCCTGCCTAGAACACTGCTCTGTGTCCAAAGAGGGTTCCCTGCACCGCCGGCGCTGGGGAGAGATCTTCTGCACCCAGGAGCCACTTGGCGCACACAGTGTTTCCCCACGGAGAGCAGTGTGAGCAAGAGCCCCCGCCAGGGAAGCAGGGCCCTCTCCCATGGAAGCCCTCCACGCAGCAGGCTGTCCTGGGCTCAGCTGCCGGCCTTTGTGGCTGGAGAGACGGCAGCTCCTCTGGAGGCTCTGGGTACCAAGGTGCACTCCCCTTCGAGGAAACGGGGCTTGTGGGATGAGGCCCTTGCCAAGAATGGCAAGCAGCCTGCTCCTTTCGATGAGACGCACGCGTGGGGAAGAGAGGCTGGGCAGCCGAGAAGGCAGCAAGAGGGGCAGCCAGGGAGGGGATCTGCATGCAGCTTGGAGAGCCCAGATCTCCCGCTTCCCACGAAACGAATGCCGGCTCTTGCCCTCCGGCCCCATTCACAAGTGGGCAGCCAGCTTCAGGATCTCCCCTTTCCCAGCCGTGAAAGCACACACAGGCTGCACCCTGAGCCCTGCCCAGGGGGACCTTTGCTCCCCGGGTGGGCCCAATGACACGACGGTGTGAGGGGAGAGAAGGCCCTGGGAGGCCTTCCTGGAGCTGCCATGGCATAGCAGTGCTCAGGAAAGGCACTCTCCTGGTTGGGGGCTGGGCGCACGCTGGAGTTGCTGCTTGGGGCAGAGCAGTCAGCTAGGAGATCCAGGGCTGAATTCAAAGCAGAGAGGTTTTCGGTGGAGCGATGACACCATCTGCTGGCCGCCAAGCATGGGAGGGGAAGCCTCGCTCCACAGGAGGTCCTGAGCCACTTGCCAAGCAGGAGGCACCCTGGCTCCCCAGGCGAGAGCGTCCTGCTTAGAACTTCCCTCCGGCAACAGAGTGGGTTGCCAGGGCCTGTGGGCTGGAGGGCGCTCAGAGGCCGCAGGGGAGGCTTTGGGCACCCAGTGCCCTCCCGTGGAAAACGCTTGCAGGCCCGTGCCTCCATGAGCTCCTCCAAGGTTTGGCGTGGGGAAGCTGTCCTTAGCAGGTGGCTTCCTGCCTAGTACTGCAGGCCTTGCTGGATGGCTGAGCTGCAGCTTCCTTGCAGGCTGCTGGTCCAGGGGGCATGTGTCCCCTGGTCCAGAAGGCTGTAGGAGGAGCTTCTAGCAAGGGGAGAGCAAGCACCTTGTTTCCTTGGCATAGACTGGCCGGGGCACCCAGAGGCCTGCCCGCAGGGAAGACAGCGCAGGCAGCAAGGGGGTGGTGGGCAGGCAACTCCGAGGCGGCAGGAGTCCCGCTGGCAAGTGGGCTCATGCCTCTTCTATCTATCCTCAGGCCCCAGTGGCCAGGTGCACACAACAGCCTCTGGACCTGCAGCTTCCGAGCAGTGCAAGAGACACACACAGGCAACACCCTGGGGCCTTCTCGAATGAACTGTGTTGCGTCGAGCTCCTGCTGGCTGGCAGTGGCCTAGGCCAGCACAAGCCCTAGGGAGGCCTGGCTGAGCCTGGGCTGGGTCCCGCCCTAGCAGTGCCCAGGGCAAGCCTGGGTCTGCAGGCCAGGGTCCAGGCTCACTCCAGCCTGGGCGTGGAGCAGAGAGCCTGCAGCTGGGACTTCCAGGGGCAATGCTCAGCGCAGTGGCTTTGGCCTTGCAATCCACGTTCCCCCCCTCAGGCCGCCCTGCCTGTCAGACCCACACCCCCTAGAAGTGTGTTCCTGAGGCCGTTGGACAGCTGGGGCAGTGGAGGCTCTCCCAGCCTGGGAGGCCTGCCTAGAACACTGCTCTGTGTCCAAAGAGGGTTCCCTGCACCGCCGGCGCTGGGGAGAGATCTTCTGCACCCAGGAGCCCCTTGGCGCACACAGTGTTTCCCCACGGAGAGCAGTGTGAGCAAGAGCCCCCGCCAGGGAAGCAGGGCCCTCTCCCATGGAAGCCCTCCACGCAGCAGGCTGTCCTGGGCTCAGCTGCCGGCCTTTGTGGCTGGAGAGACGGCAGCTCCTCTGGAGGCTCTGGGTACCAAGGTGCACTCCCCTTCGAGGAAACGGGGCTTGTGGGATGAGGCCCTTGCCAAGAATGGCAAGCAGCCTGCTCCTTTCGATGAGACGCACGCGTGGGGAAGAGAGGCTGGGCAGCCGAGAAGGCAGCAAGAGGGGCAGCCAGGGAGGGGATCTGCATGCAGCTTGGAGAGCCCAGATCTCCCGCTTCCCACGAAACGAATGCCGGCTCTTGCCCTCCGGCCCCATTCACAAGTGGGCAGCCAGCTTCAGGATCTCCCCTTTCCCAGCCGTGAAAGCACACACAGGCTGCACCCTGAGCCCTGCCCAGGGGGACCTTTGCTCCCCGGGTGGGCCGAATGACACGACGGTGTGAGGGGAGAGAAGGCCCTGGGAGGCCTTCCTGGAGCTGCCATGGCATAGCAGTGCTCAGGAAAGGCACTCTCCTGGTTGGGGGCTGGGCGCACGCTGGAGTTGCTGCTTGGGGCAGAGCAGTCAGCTAGGAGATCCAGGGCTGAATTCAAAGCAGAGAGGTTTTCGGTGGAGCGATGACACCATCTGCTGGCCGCCAAGCATGGGAGGGGAAGCCTCGCTCCACAGGAGGTCCTGAGCCACTTGCCAAGCAGGAGGCACCCTGGCTCCCCAGGCGAGAGCGTCCTGCTTAGAACTTCCCTCCGGCAACAGAGTGGGTTGCCAGGGCCTGTGGGCTGGAGGGCGCTCAGAGGCCGCAGGGGAGGCTTTGGGCACCCAGTGCCCTCCCGTGGAAAACGCTTGCAGGCCCGTGCCTCCATGAGCTCCTCCAAGGTTTGGCGTGGGGAAGCTGTCCTTAGCAGGTGGCTTCCTGCCTAGTACTGCAGGCCTTGCTGGATGGCTGAGCTGCAGCTTCCTTGCAGGCTGCTGGTCCAGGGGGCATGTGTCCCCTGGTCCAGAAGGCTGTAGGAGGAGCTTCTAGCAAGGGGAGAGCAAGCACCTTGTTTCCTTGGCATAGACTGGCCGGGGCACCCAGAGGCCTGCCCGCAGGGAAGACAGCGCAGGCAGCAAGGGGGTGGTGGGCAGGCAACTCCGAGGCGGCAGGAGTCCCGCTGGCAAGTGGGCTCATGCCTCTTCTATCTATCCTCAGGCCCCAGTGGCCAGGTGCACACAACAGCCTCTGGACCTGCAGCTTCCGAGCAGTGCAAGAGACACACACAGGCAACACCCTGGGGCCTTCTCGAATGAACTGTGTTGCGTCGAGCTCCTGCTGGCTGGCAGTGGCCTAGGCCAGCACAAGCCCTAGGGAGGCCTGGCTGAGCCTGGGCTGGGTCCCGCCCTAGCAGTGCCCAGGGCAAGCCTGGGTCTGCAGGCCAGGGTCCAGGCTCACTCCAGCCTGGGCGTGGAGCAGAGAGCCTGCAGCTGGGACTTCCAGGGGCAATGCTCAGCGCAGTGGCTTTGGCCTTGCAATCCACGTTCCCCCCCTCAGGCCGCCCTGCCTGTCAGACCCACACCCCCTAGAAGTGTGTTCCTGAGGCCGTTGGACAGCTGGGGCAGTGGAGGCTCTCCCAGCCTGGGAGGCCTGCCTAGAACACTGCTCTGTGTCCAAAGAGGGTTCCCTGCACCGCCGGCGCTGGGGAGAGATCTTCTGCACCCAGGAGCCCCTTGGCGCACACAGTGTTTCCCCACGGAGAGCAGTGTGAGCAAGAGCCCCCGCCAGGGAAGCAGGGCCCTCTCCCATGGAAGCCCTCCACGCAGCAGGCTGTCCTGGGCTCAGCTGCCGGCCTTTGTGGCTGGAGAGACGGCAGCTCCTCTGGAGGCTCTGGGTACCAAGGTGCACTCCCCTTCGAGGAAACGGGGCTTGTGGGATGAGGCCCTTGCCAAGAATGGCAAGCAGCCTGCTCCTTTCGATGAGACGCACGCGTGGGGAAGAGAGGCTGGGCAGCCGAGAAGGCAGCAAGAGGGGCAGCCAGGGAGGGGATCTGCATGCAGCTTGGAGAGCCCAGATCTCCCGCTTCCCACGAAACGAATGCCGGCTCTTGCCCTCCGGCCCCATTCACAAGTGGGCAGCCAGCTTCAGGATCTCCCCTTTCCCAGCCGTGAAAGCACACACAGGCTGCACCCTGAGCCCTGCCCAGGGGGACCTTTGCTCCCCGGGTGGGCCCAATGACACGACGGTGTGAGGGGAGAGAAGGCCCTGGGAGGCCTTCCTGGAGCTGCCATGGCATAGCAGTGCTCAGGAAAGGCACTCTCCTGGTTGGGGGCTGGGCGCACGCTGGAGTTGCTGCTTGGGGCAGAGCAGTCAGCTAGGAGATCCAGGGCTGAATTCAAAGCAGAGAGGTTTTCGGTGGAGCGATGACACCATCTGCTGGCCGCCAAGCATGGGAGGGGAAGCCTCGCTCCACAGGAGGTCCTGAGCCACTTGCCAAGCAGGAGGCACCCTGGCTCCCCAGGCGAGAGCGTCCTGCTTAGAACTTCCCTCCGGCAACAGAGTGGGTTGCCAGGGCCTGTGGGCTGGAGGGCGCTCAGAGGCCGCAGGGGAGGCTTTGGGCACCCAGTGCCCTCCCGTGGAAAACGCTTGCAGGCCCGTGCCTCCATGAGCTCCTCCAAGGTTTGGCGTGGGGAAGCTGTCCTTAGCAGGTGGCTTCCTGCCTAGTACTGCAGGCCTTGCTGGATGGCTGAGCTGCAGCTTCCTTGCAGGCTGCTGGTCCAGGGGGCATGTGTCCCCTGGTCCAGAAGGCTGTAGGAGGAGCTTCTAGCAAGGGGAGAGCAAGCACCTTGTTTCCTTGGCATAGACTGGCCGGGGCACCCAGAGGCCTGCCCGCAGGGAAGACAGCGCAGGCAGCAAGGGGGTGGTGGGCAGGCAACTCCGAGGCGGCAGGAGTCCCGCTGGCAAGTGGGCTCATGCCTCTTCTATCTATCCTCAGGCCCCAGTGGCCAGGTGCACACAACAGCCTCTGGACCTGCAGCTTCCGAGCAGTGCAAGAGACACACACAGGCAACACCCTGGGGCCTTCTCGAATGAACTGTGTTGCGTCGAGCTCCTGCTGGCTGGCAGTGGCCTAGGCCAGCACAAGCCCTAGGGAGGCCTGGCTGAGCCTGGGCTGGGTCCCGCCCTAGCAGTGCCCAGGGCAAGCCTGGGTCTGCAGGCCAGGGTCCAGGCTCACTCCAGCCTGGGCGTGGAGCAGAGAGCCTGCAGCTGGGACTTCCAGGGGCAATGCTCAGCGCAGTGGCTTTGGCCTTGCAATCCACGTTCCCCCCCTCAGGCCGCCCTGCCTGTCAGACCCACACCCCCTAGAAGTGTGTTCCTGAGGCCGTTGGACAGCTGGGGCAGTGGAGGCTCTCCCAGCCTGGGAGGCCTGCCTAGAACACTGCTCTGTGTCCAAAGAGGGTTCCCTGCACCGCCGGCGCTGGGGAGAGATCTTCTGCACCCAGGAGCCACTTGGCGCACACAGTGTTTCCCCACGGAGAGCAGTGTGAGCAAGAGCCCCCGCCAGGGAAGCAGGGCCCTCTCCCATGGAAGCCCTCCACGCAGCAGGCTGTCCTGGGCTCAGCTGCCGGCCTTTGTGGCTGGAGAGACGGCAGCTCCTCTGGAGGCTCTGGGTACCAAGGTGCACTCCCCTTCGAGGAAACGGGGCTTGTGGGATGAGGCCCTTGCCAAGAATGGCAAGCAGCCTGCTCCTTTCGATGAGACGCACGCGTGGGGAAGAGAGGCTGGGCAGCCGAGAAGGCAGCAAGAGGGGCAGCCAGGGAGGGGATCTGCATGCAGCTTGGAGAGCCCAGATCTCCCGCTTCCCACGAAACGAATGCCGGCTCTTGCCCTCCGGCCCCATTCACAAGTGGGCAGCCAGCTTCAGGATCTCCCCTTTCCCAGCCGTGAAAGCACACACAGGCTGCACCCTGAGCCCTGCCCAGGGGGACCTTTGCTCCCCGGGTGGGCCCAATGACACGACGGTGTGAGGGGAGAGAAGGCCCTGGGAGGCCTTCCTGGAGCTGCCATGGCATAGCAGTGCTCAGGAAAGGCACTCTCCTGGTTGGGGGCTGGGCGCACGCTGGAGTTGCTGCTTGGGGCAGAGCAGTCAGCTAGGAGATCCAGGGCTGAATTCAAAGCAGAGAGGTTTTCGGTGGAGCGATGACACCATCTGCTGGCCGCCAAGCATGGGAGGGGAAGCCTCGCTCCACAGGAGGTCCTGAGCCACTTGCCAAGCAGGAGGCACCCTGGCTCCCCAGGCGAGAGCGTCCTGCTTAGAACTTCCCTCCGGCAACAGAGTGGGTTGCCAGGGCCTGTGGGCTGGAGGGCGCTCAGAGGCCGCAGGGGAGGCTTTGGGCACCCAGTGCCCTCCCGTGGAAAACGCTTGCAGGCCCGTGCCTCCATGAGCTCCTCCAAGGTTTGGCGTGGGGAAGCTGTCCTTAGCAGGTGGCTTCCTGCCTAGTACTGCAGGCCTTGCTGGATGGCTGAGCTGCAGCTTCCTTGCAGGCTGCTGGTCCAGGGGGCGTGTGTCCCCTGGTCCAGAAGGCTGTAGGAGGAGCTTCTAGCAAGGGGAGAGCAAGCACCTTGTTTCCTTGGCATAGACTGGCCGGGGCACCCAGAGGCCTGCCCGCAGGGAAGACAGCGCAGGCAGCAAGGGGGTGGTGGGCAGGCAACTCCGAGGCGGCAGGAGTCCCGCTGGCAAGTGGGCTCATGCCTCTTCTATCTATCCTCAGGCCCCAGTGGCCAGGTGCACACAACAGCCTCTGGACCTGCAGCTTCCGAGCAGTGCAAGAGACACACACAGGCAACACCCTGGGGCCTTCTCGAATGAACTGTGTTGCGTCGAGCTCCTGCTGGCTGGCAGTGGCCTAGGCCAGCACAAGCCCTAGGGAGGCCTGGCTGAGCCTGGGCTGGGTCCCGCCCTAGCAGTGCCCAGGGCAAGCCTGGGTCTGCAGGCCAGGGTCCAGGCTCACTCCAGCCTGGGCGTGGAGCAGAGAGCCTGCAGCTGGGACTTCCAGGGGCAATGCTCAGCGCAGTGGCTTTGGCCTTGCAATCCACGTTCCCCCCCTCAGGCCGCCCTGCCTGTCAGACCCACACCCCCTAGAAGTGTGTTCCTGAGGCCGTTGGACAGCTGGGGCAGTGGAGGCTCTCCCAGCCTGGGAGGCCTGCCTAGAACACTGCTCTGTGTCCAAAGAGGGTTCCCTGCACCGCCGGCGCTGGGGAGAGATCTTCTGCACCCAGGAGCCACTTGGCGCACACAGTGTTTCCCCACGGAGAGCAGTGTGAGCAAGAGCCCCCGCCAGGGAAGCAGGGCCCTCTCCCATGGAAGCCCTCCACGCAGCAGGCTGTCCTGGGCTCAGCTGCCGGCCTTTGTGGCTGGAGAGACGGCAGCTCCTCTGGAGGCTCTGGGTACCAAGGTGCACTCCCCTTCGAGGAAACGGGGCTTGTGGGATGAGGCCCTTGCCAAGAATGGCAAGCAGCCTGCTCCTTTCGATGAGACGCACGCGTGGGGAAGAGAGGCTGGGCAGCCGAGAAGGCAGCAAGAGGGGCAGCCAGGGAGGGGATCTGCATGCAGCTTGGAGAGCCCAGATCTCCCGCTTCCCACGAAACGAATGCCGGCTCTTGCCCTCCGGCCCCATTCACAAGTGGGCAGCCAGCTTCAGGATCTCCCCTTTCCCAGCCGTGAAAGCACACACAGGCTGCACCCTGAGCCCTGCCCAGGGGGACCTTTGCTCCCCGGGTGGGCCCAATGACACGACGGTGTGAGGGGAGAGAAGGCCCTGGGAGGCCTTCCTGGAGCTGCCATGGCATAGCAGTGCTCAGGAAAGGCACTCTCCTGGTTGGGGGCTGGGCGCACGCTGGAGTTGCTGCTTGGGGCAGAGCAGTCAGCTAGGAGATCCAGGGCTGAATTCAAAGCAGAGAGGTTTTCGGTGGAGCGATGACACCATCTGCTGGCCGCCAAGCATGGGAGGGGAAGCCTCGCTCCACAGGAGGTCCTGAGCCACTTGCCAAGCAGGAGGCACCCTGGCTCCCCAGGCGAGAGCGTCCTGCTTAGAACTTCCCTCCGGCAACAGAGTGGGTTGCCAGGGCCTGTGGGCTGGAGGGCGCTCAGAGGCCGCAGGGGAGGCTTTGGGCACCCAGTGCCCTCCCGTGGAAAACGCTTGCAGGCCCGTGCCTCCATGAGCTCCTCCAAGGTTTGGCGTGGGGAAGCTGTCCTTAGCAGGTGGCTTCCTGCCTAGTACTGCAGGCCTTGCTGGATGGCTGAGCTGCAGCTTCCTTGCAGGCTGCTGGTCCAGGGGGCATGTGTCCCCTGGTCCAGAAGGCTGTAGGAGGAGCTTCTAGCAAGGGGAGAGCAAGCACCTTGTTTCCTTGGCATAGACTGGCCGGGGCACCCAGAGGCCTGCCCGCAGGGAAGACAGCGCAGGCAGCAAGGGGGTGGTGGGCAGGCAACTCCGAGGCGGCAGGAGTCCCGCTGGCAAGTGGGCTCATGCCTCTTCTATCTATCCTCAGGCCCCAGTGGCCAGGTGCACACAACAGCCTCTGGACCTGCAGCTTCCGAGCAGTGCAAGAGACACACACAGGCAACACCCTGGGGCCTTCTCGAATGAACTGTGTTGCGTCGAGCTCCTGCTGGCTGGCAGTGGCCTAGGCCAGCACAAGCCCTAGGGAGGCCTGGCTGAGCCTGGGCTGGGTCCCGCCCTAGCAGTGCCCAGGGCAAGCCTGGGTCTGCAGGCCAGGGTCCAGGCTCACTCCAGCCTGGGCGTGGAGCAGAGAGCCTGCAGCTGGGACTTCCAGGGGCAATGCTCAGCGCAGTGGCTTTGGCCTTGCAATCCACGTTCCCCGCCTCAGGCCGCCCTGCCTGTCAGACCCACACCCCCTAGAAGTGTGTTCCTGAGGCCGTTGGACAGCTGGGGCAGTGGAGGCTCTCCCAGCCTGGGAGGCCTGCCTAGAACACTGCTCTGTGTCCAAAGAGGGTTCCCTGCACCGCCGGCGCTGGGGAGAGATCTTCTGCACCCAGGAGCCACTTGGCGCACACAGTGTTTCCCCACGGAGAGCAGTGTGAGCAAGAGCCCCCGCCAGGGAAGCAGGGCCCTCTCCCATGGAAGCCCTCCACGCAGCAGGCTGTCCTGGGCTCAGCTGCCGGCCTTTGTGGCTGGAGAGACGGCAGCTCCTCTGGAGGCTCTGGGTACCAAGGTGCACTCCCCTTCGAGGAAACGGGGCTTGTGGGATGAGGCCCTTGCCAAGAATGGCAAGCAGCCTGCTCCTTTCGATGAGACGCACGCGTGGGGAAGAGAGGCTGGGCAGCCGAGAAGGCAGCAAGAGGGGCAGCCAGGGAGGGGATCTGCATGCAGCTTGGAGAGCCCAGATCTCCCGCTTCCCACGAAACGAATGCCGGCTCTTGCCCTCCGGCCCCATTCACAAGTGGGCAGCCAGCTTCAGGATCTCCCCTTTCCCAGCCGTGAAAGCACACACAGGCTGCACCCTGAGCCCTGCCCAGGGGGACCTTTGCTCCCCGGGTGGGCCCAATGACACGACGGTGTGAGGGGAGAGAAGGCCCTGGGAGGCCTTCCTGGAGCTGCCATGGCATAGCAGTGCTCAGGAAAGGCACTCTCCTGGTTGGGGGCTGGGCGCACGCTGGAGTTGCTGCTTGGGGCAGAGCAGTCAGCTAGGAGATCCAGGGCTGAATTCAAAGCAGAGAGGTTTTCGGTGGAGCGATGACACCATCTGCTGGCCGCCAAGCATGGGAGGGGAAGCCTCGCTCCACAGGAGGTCCTGAGCCACTTGCCAAGCAGGAGGCACCCTGGCTCCCCAGGCGAGAGCGTCCTGCTTAGAACTTCCCTCCGGCAACAGAGTGGGTTGCCAGGGCCTGTGGGCTGGAGGGCGCTCAGAGGCCGCAGGGGAGGCTTTGGGCACCCAGTGCCCTCCCGTGGAAAACGCTTGCAGGCCCGTGCCTCCATGAGCTCCTCCAAGGTTTGGCGTGGGGAAGCTGTCCTTAGCAGGTGGCTTCCTGCCTAGTACTGCAGGCCTTGCTGGATGGCTGAGCTGCAGCTTCCTTGCAGGCTGCTGGTCCAGGGGGCATGTGTCCCCTGGTCCAGAAGGCTGTAGGAGGAGCTTCTAGCAAGGGGAGAGCAAGCACCTTGTTTCCTTGGCATAGACTGGCCGGGGCACCCAGAGGCCTGCCCGCAGGGAAGACAGCGCAGGCAGCAAGGGGGTGGTGGGCAGGCAACTCCGAGGCGGCAGGAGTCCCGCTGGCAAGTGGGCTCATGCCTCTTCTATCTATCCTCAGGCCCCAGTGGCCAGGTGCACACAACAGCCTCTGGACCTGCAGCTTCCGAGCAGTGCAAGAGACACACACAGGCAACACCCTGGGGCCTTCTCGAATGAACTGTGTTGCGTCGAGCTCCTGCTGGCTGGCAGTGGCCTAGGCCAGCACAAGCCCTAGGGAGGCCTGGCTGAGCCTGGGCTGGGTCCCGCCCTAGCAGTGCCCAGGGCAAGCCTGGGTCTGCAGGCCAGGGTCCAGGCTCACTCCAGCCTGGGCGTGGAGCAGAGAGCCTGCAGCTGGGACTTCCAGGGGCAATGCTCAGCGCAGTGGCTTTGGCCTTGCAATCCACGTTCCCCGCCTCAGGCCGCCCTGCCTGTCAGACCCACACCCCCTAGAAGTGTGTTCCTGAGGCCGTTGGACAGCTGGGGCAGTGGAGGCTCTCCCAGCCTGGGAGGCCTGCCTAGAACACTGCTCTGTGTCCAAAGAGGGTTCCCTGCACCGCCGGCGCTGGGGAGAGATCTTCTGCACCCAGGAGCCACTTGGCGCACACAGTGTTTCCCCACGGAGAGCAGTGTGAGCAAGAGCCCCCGCCAGGGAAGCAGGGCCCTCTCCCATGGAAGCCCTCCACGCAGCAGGCTGTCCTGGGCTCAGCTGCCGGCCTTTGTGGCTGGAGAGACGGCAGCTCCTCTGGAGGCTCTGGGTACCAAGGTGCACTCCCCTTCGAGGAAACGGGGCTTGTGGGATGAGGCCCTTGCCAAGAATGGCAAGCAGCCTGCTCCTTTCGATGAGACGCACGCGTGGGGAAGAGAGGCTGGGCAGCCGAGAAGGCAGCAAGAGGGGCAGCCAGGGAGGGGATCTGCATGCAGCTTGGAGAGCCCAGATCTCCCGCTTCCCACGAAACGAATGCCGGCTCTTGCCCTCCGGCCCCATTCACAAGTGGGCAGCCAGCTTCAGGATCTCCCCTTTCCCAGCCGTGAAAGCACACACAGGCTGCACCCTGAGCCCTGCCCAGGGGGACCTTTGCTCCCCGGGTGGGCCCAATGACACGACGGTGTGAGGGGAGAGAAGGCCCTGGGAGGCCTTCCTGGAGCTGCCATGGCATAGCAGTGCTCAGGAAAGGCACTCTCCTGGTTGGGGGCTGGGCGCACGCTGGAGTTGCTGCTTGGGGCAGAGCAGTCAGCTAGGAGATCCAGGGCTGAATTCAAAGCAGAGAGGTTTTCGGTGGAGCGATGACACCATCTGCTGGCCGCCAAGCATGGGAGGGGAAGCCTCGCTCCACAGGAGGTCCTGAGCCACTTGCCAAGCAGGAGGCACCCTGGCTCCCCAGGCGAGAGCGTCCTGCTTAGAACTTCCCTCCGGCAACAGAGTGGGTTGCCAGGGCCTGTGGGCTGGAGGGCGCTCAGAGGCCGCAGGGGAGGCTTTGGGCACCCAGTGCCCTCCCGTGGAAAACGCTTGCAGGCCCGTGCCTCCATGAGCTCCTCCAAGGTTTGGCGTGGGGAAGCTGTCCTTAGCAGGTGGCTTCCTGCCTAGTACTGCAGGCCTTGCTGGATGGCTGAGCTGCAGCTTCCTTGCAGGCTGCTGGTCCAGGGGGCATGTGTCCCCTGGTCCAGAAGGCTGTAGGAGGAGCTTCTAGCAAGGGGAGAGCAAGCACCTTGTTTCCTTGGCATAGACTGGCCGGGGCACCCAGAGGCCTGCCCGCAGGGAAGACAGCGCAGGCAGCAAGGGGGTGGTGGGCAGGCAACTCCGAGGCGGCAGGAGTCCCGCTGGCAAGTGGGCTCATGCCTCTTCTATCTATCCTCAGGCCCCAGTGGCCAGGTGCACACAACAGCCTCTGGACCTGCAGCTTCCGAGCAGTGCAAGAGACACACACAGGCAACACCCTGGGGCCTTCTCGAATGAACTGTGTTGCGTCGAGCTCCTGCTGGCTGGCAGTGGCCTAGGCCAGCACAAGCCCTAGGGAGGCCTGGCTGAGCCTGGGCTGGGTCCCGCCCTAGCAGTGCCCAGGGCAAGCCTGGGTCTGCAGGCCAGGGTCCAGGCTCACTCCAGCCTGGGCGTGGAGCAGAGAGCCTGCAGCTGGGACTTCCAGGGGCAATGCTCAGCGCAGTGGCTTTGGCCTTGCAATCCACGTTCCCCGCCTCAGGCCGCCCTGCCTGTCAGACCCACACCCCCTAGAAGTGTGTTCCTGAGGCCGTTGGACAGCTGGGGCAGTGGAGGCTCTCCCAGCCTGGGAGGCCTGCCTAGAACACTGCTCTGTGTCCAAAGAGGGTTCCCTGCACCGCCGGCGCTGGGGAGAGATCTTCTGCACCCAGGAGCCACTTGGCGCACACAGTGTTTCCCCACGGAGAGCAGTGTGAGCAAGAGCCCCCGCCAGGGAAGCAGGGCCCTCTCCCATGGAAGCCCTCCACGCAGCAGGCTGTCCTGGGCTCAGCTGCCGGCCTTTGTGGCTGGAGAGACGGCAGCTCCTCTGGAGGCTCTGGGTACCAAGGTGCACTCCCCTTCGAGGAAACGGGGCTTGTGGGATGAGGCCCTTGCCAAGAATGGCAAGCAGCCTGCTCCTTTCGATGAGACGCACGCGTGGGGAAGAGAGGCTGGGCAGCCGAGAAGGCAGCAAGAGGGGCAGCCAGGGAGGGGATCTGCATGCAGCTTGGAGAGCCCAGATCTCCCGCTTCCCACGAAACGAATGCCGGCTCTTGCCCTCCGGCCCCATTCACAAGTGGGCAGCCAGCTTCAGGATCTCCCCTTTCCCAGCCGTGAAAGCACACACAGGCTGCACCCTGAGCCCTGCCCAGGGGGACCTTTGCTCCCCGGGTGGGCCCAATGACACGACGGTGTGAGGGGAGAGAAGGCCCTGGGAGGCCTTCCTGGAGCTGCCATGGCATAGCAGTGCTCAGGAAAGGCACTCTCCTGGTTGGGGGCTGGGCGCACGCTGGAGTTGCTGCTTGGGGCAGAGCAGTCAGCTAGGAGATCCAGGGCTGAATTCAAAGCAGAGAGGTTTTCGGTGGAGCGATGACACCATCTGCTGGCCGCCAAGCATGGGAGGGGAAGCCTCGCTCCACAGGAGGTCCTGAGCCACTTGCCAAGCAGGAGGCACCCTGGCTCCCCAGGCGAGAGCGTCCTGCTTAGAACTTCCCTCCGGCAACAGAGTGGGTTGCCAGGGCCTGTGGGCTGGAGGGCGCTCAGAGGCCGCAGGGGAGGCTTTGGGCACCCAGTGCCCTCCCGTGGAAAACGCTTGCAGGCCCGTGCCTCCATGAGCTCCTCCAAGGTTTGGCGTGGGGAAGCTGTCCTTAGCAGGTGGCTTCCTGCCTAGTACTGCAGGCCTTGCTGGATGGCTGAGCTGCAGCTTCCTTGCAGGCTGCTGGTCCAGGGGGCATGTGTCCCCTGGTCCAGAAGGCTGTAGGAGGAGCTTCTAGCAAGGGGAGAGCAAGCACCTTGTTTCCTTGGCATAGACTGGCCGGGGCACCCAGAGGCCTGCCCGCAGGGAAGACAGCGCAGGCAGCAAGGGGGTGGTGGGCAGGCAACTCCGAGGCGGCAGGAGTCCCGCTGGCAAGTGGGCTCATGCCTCTTCTATCTATCCTCAGGCCCCAGTGGCCAGGTGCACACAACAGCCTCTGGACCTGCAGCTTCCGAGCAGTGCAAGAGACACACACAGGCAACACCCTGGGGCCTTCTCGAATGAACTGTGTTGCGTCGAGCTCCTGCTGGCTGGCAGTGGCCTAGGCCAGCACAAGCCCTAGGGAGGCCTGGCTGAGCCTGGGCTGGGTCCCGCCCTAGCAGTGCCCAGGGCAAGCCTGGGTCTGCAGGCCAGGGTCCAGGCTCACTCCAGCCTGGGCGTGGAGCAGAGAGCCTGCAGCTGGGACTTCCAGGGGCAATGCTCAGCGCAGTGGCTTTGGCCTTGCAATCCACGTTCCCCGCCTCAGGCCGCCCTGCCTGTCAGACCCACACCCCCTAGAAGTGTGTTCCTGAGGCCGTTGGACAGCTGGGGCAGTGGAGGCTCTCCCAGCCTGGGAGGCCTGCCTAGAACACTGCTCTGTGTCCAAAGAGGGTTCCCTGCACCGCCGGCGCTGGGGAGAGATCTTCTGCACCCAGGAGCCACTTGGCGCACACAGTGTTTCCCCACGGAGAGCAGTGTGAGCAAGAGCCCCCGCCAGGGAAGCAGGGCCCTCTCCCATGGAAGCCCTCCACGCAGCAGGCTGTCCTGGGCTCAGCTGCCGGCCTTTGTGGCTGGAGAGACGGCAGCTCCTCTGGAGGCTCTGGGTACCAAGGTGCACTCCCCTTCGAGGAAACGGGGCTTGTGGGATGAGGCCCTTGCCAAGAATGGCAAGCAGCCTGCTCCTTTCGATGAGACGCACGCGTGGGGAAGAGAGGCTGGGCAGCCGAGAAGGCAGCAAGAGGGGCAGCCAGGGAGGGGATCTGCATGCAGCTTGGAGAGCCCAGATCTCCCGCTTCCCACGAAACGAATGCCGGCTCTTGCCCTCCGGCCCCATTCACAAGTGGGCAGCCAGCTTCAGGATCTCCCCTTTCCCAGCCGTGAAAGCACACACAGGCTGCACCCTGAGCCCTGCCCAGGGGGACCTTTGCTCCCCGGGTGGGCCCAATGACACGACGGTGTGAGGGGAGAGAAGGCCCTGGGAGGCCTTCCTGGAGCTGCCATGGCATAGCAGTGCTCAGGAAAGGCACTCTCCTGGTTGGGGGCTGGGCGCACGCTGGAGTTGCTGCTTGGGGCAGAGCAGTCAGCTAGGAGATCCAGGGCTGAATTCAAAGCAGAGAGGTTTTCGGTGGAGCGATGACACCATCTGCTGGCCGCCAAGCATGGGAGGGGAAGCCTCGCTCCACAGGAGGTCCTGAGCCACTTGCCAAGCAGGAGGCACCCTGGCTCCCCAGGCGAGAGCGTCCTGCTTAGAACTTCCCTCCGGCAACAGAGTGGGTTGCCAGGGCCTGTGGGCTGGAGGGCGCTCAGAGGCCGCAGGGGAGGCTTTGGGCACCCAGTGCCCTCCCGTGGAAAACGCTTGCAGGCCCGTGCCTCCATGAGCTCCTCCAAGGTTTGGCGTGGGGAAGCTGTCCTTAGCAGGTGGCTTCCTGCCTAGTACTGCAGGCCTTGCTGGATGGCTGAGCTGCAGCTTCCTTGCAGGCTGCTGGTCCAGGGGGCATGTGTCCCCTGGTCCAGAAGGCTGTAGGAGGAGCTTCTAGCAAGGGGAGAGCAAGCACCTTGTTTCCTTGGCATAGACTGGCCGGGGCACCCAGAGGCCTGCCCGCAGGGAAGACAGCGCAGGCAGCAAGGGGGTGGTGGGCAGGCAACTCCGAGGCGGCAGGAGTCCCGCTGGCAAGTGGGCTCATGCCTCTTCTATCTATCCTCAGGCCCCAGTGGCCAGGTGCACACAACAGCCTCTGGACCTGCAGCTTCCGAGCAGTGCAAGAGACACACACAGGCAACACCCTGGGGCCTTCTCGAATGAACTGTGTTGCGTCGAGCTCCTGCTGGCTGGCAGTGGCCTAGGCCAGCACAAGCCCTAGGGAGGCCTGGCTGAGCCTGGGCTGGGTCCCGCCCTAGCAGTGCCCAGGGCAAGCCTGGGTCTGCAGGCCAGGGTCCAGGCTCACTCCAGCCTGGGCGTGGAGCAGAGAGCCTGCAGCTGGGACTTCCAGGGGCAATGCTCAGCGCAGTGGCTTTGGCCT